>NW_004949192.1:847199-852855 GCF_000317375.1 Microtus ochrogaster
TCACCTGGTCCTGGTTTAACTTTGGTATATGGTATTTATCTAAAAAAGTGTGCATTTCCTTTACATTTTCCAGTTTTGTGGCATATAGGCTTTTGTAGTAAGATCTAATGATTCTCTGAATTTCCTCTGTGAAACCAATATCCAAACTAATCAAAAGGCAGAGAGAGAATTTGCAAATTAATAAGATCACTGTCTCTCTCTAAATCCAAGCTCATACAATATGTGGACGATATTTGACTTTGCAGCCAATCATTGGAGATCAGCAAGATTGATACCTCCACCTTTTTAACTTTCCTATCTAAAAGGGGCTATAGAGTCTCACCTTCCAAGGTTCAACTGTCTACAACTCAGGTCATTTATTTGGGATTAACTATAACCCCAACCCAAAAGGCTATCACTCTAGACAGAAAAAAAACTAATTCAATCTCTTGCAATTCCTTCCACCAAAGAAGAGGTTTTATTGTTCCTGGGGATGCCTGGTTTCCTGCATTCCTGGATCCCCTCCTTTTCTCTCCTCGCCTGCCCCCTATATGAATCAGCTCTCTGCATGAGTCTTTTCTCCATCCTGTTACCAAACCCTTCCAGAGACTCCAACAAACCTTTACCCAGGTTCTAGCTCTTCATCCTCCGGATTTAACTCACCCTTTTTCTCTTTATGTAGCAGAGCAGGAGGGATATGCCCTTGGGGTCTTAGGACATCACCTGGGACCTTCTTTTTTACCTGTAGCATACCTGTCAAAGAAGATGGACCTCACCACTTGGGGCTGGGCACCCTGCATACATGCCTTGGCAACTGCTAAGCTTCTTCTTCATGTGTCAAAGAAACTAAACTTTTAGTCACCCACCACTGTCTTCTCCCACCACAATCTGTCCCACCTCTTAACTTACCAAGGCTTACAAACCCTACCCTCTTCACAAGTTCTTTCCCTCCAAGTGGCACTGGTAGAAGATGTCACACTCACTTTTCAATGCTGCCCACCCCTTAATATCTCAAATCTCCTACCTCAACCTAATGTCAATGATTCCCCATCTCACTCCTGCATTGAGATCCTAGAGGACCTACTAACCCACCCCTCATATATACAGGAGGGTAAACTGTCCCAGGCCACTTATACCTGGTATACAGATGGCAGCTCCTTTTTATATGAAGGGACCAGTAGAGCAGGCTATGCCATAGTATCAGATACTGAGATAGTGGAGGCATAGGCACTCCCTGACCACAACCACTAATCAACAGGCTGAGTTGATAGTTCTCACCCATGCCATTCAGTTAGTGAAGGGACAATCTTTGAATGTTTACACAGACTCCAAATATGCCTTTCATATCCTCCTGTCCCACATAGCTATCTGTAAGCAGCGAGGGATTCTTAGGACGAAAGAAGGATCCATAACTAACTCAGGTTACATTATGGGCCTGTTAAAAGCCTCCCATCTCCCCAAAGCTATAGGAATTATTCAATGTCGGTCTCATCAGACCAACAGTTCTATTATTTCCAAGGGAAATAATTGGGCTGACTGAGCAGTTCAGACAGCAGGATTCCAAAGCCAAGATTTACCTCAGTCACCTTAGGGAGTCCTTACAGTACAGCCCAAATTCTCACAGACACCTCCTGACACCCAACAGATCCTGTCCTACCTACATTAGCTCTTTTATCCTAATAACAAAGCTCTACTTCATTTTTTTTTTGATTTTTTGAGACAGCTTTTTGATTCCTGTCCTGGAACTAGCTCTTGTAGACTAGGCTGGCCTCGTACTCACAGAGATCTGCCTGCCTCTGCCTCCCGAGTGCTGGGATGAAAGGCGTGAGCCACCACCGCCCGGCTTCTACTTCATTTTGTTAAGGCTCATCTCCAACCCATCCCTGAGGATATTAAATTCCTAAAGGCTATCACTGCCTCCTGTCAGATCTGCCAAATACCATAGCTTCCCTTTTCCTACCCACCAGGCCAGGGGCTCCCTTCCAGGAACTGACTGGCAGCTGGATTTTACTCAAATGCCCACAGTCAAAAGAGTTAAATATCTCCTGGTCTTGGAGGATACAATGTCTGGGTAGGTTGAAGCATTTCCCACCACTAATAAGAGAGCCCAGACAGTCTCTGATGCTCTTTTCTGAGAAATCATTCCCTGGTTTGGAATCCCAACCTCTCTTCAGTCAGATAATGGCCCTGAGTTCATTTCCCAGATTTCCTATAACTTGTCAATGGCTCTGAACATTCCCTGGCATTTCGATATCCTATACCACCCTCATTCTTCAGGGAAGGTAGAATGGTTAAAATGTCTCAGGAACGTCACCTTGACTGGGTAAAACTTTTGCCTCTGGCCCTCCTTAGGCTTAGGGCTCTCCCCAAAAGCCCCATTTCATCTCATCCTTCGAACTCATGTATGGGTGGCCAGTTTTACCCCCAGCCTCTCCCCTAAAACCTCTCCCCTTCCTGATCACCTGCTTACTCCCCTACTATATCACCTACCCTCTCTACTGTGGTATTTTACCGACCACTCATAACCTCAAATATGTGCTAACCCATGCCCACCACTGATTAAAATAGGAGATCAGGTATTATTTTCTCCCCCAGGTCAAAGTCTCTCACCCTTTTCCCTTAAATGGCAGGGTCCCCTCAGAGTAATTCTTTTGACTCCCACAGTTGCCAAGCTTGAGGGAATTCCTCATTGGATTCACCTGTCACATACTGTATATGTTACATACATAGTAACTCAGACAGAACCCTGTTTCCTCAGGTTCCAGAGGACACCAAGTTCAGCCTCCCTTACTCCAGTTCAAGGAAAATAAGGGTCCCATCCTTATTAAATTAACTCCCTTGTGCCAATACACTCGCCCTTCTCCTCCTTTTTCTATATACAATTTCTCCATATACCTCCAATGTCATGCTTAAATTTCCAAATAACCACTCAGCTGTTGTTACAGGAATCATCATCAGACATAGAGCCAAAGGTACAAGGATTGTCAAAGGCCCAGGTGGTAAGCAAAACCTTAACAGGTTCCTTAACATAACAGGTTCATCATTGACTGCAGCAGTGTCTCCTGGACGTTGAGGCAATGCCATAATACACCCCATCATAGTAATCATGGACAGTTAATATATCTAGAATTTATTTCTTTTTGAGACATTTTTTAAGCTCCAGGGAGCCAGTTTGACCCACCTGAATGGACCAGACTCAGGCAGACTAAGTATCATTTGATTTTTTACCATTCGTCGTCTTGGGAATCCCTAAACCCCCATCCATCATTTAATTCTTTCTCTGTTATTTCTGGTCTTGGGGATCCCTAAACCCCCCATCCATCATTTAATTCTTTATCTGTAATTCCTGGTCTCAGAAACCCTTAAGCCCCCCTCATCTTAAACCTCCCCTTTATTAATCTAATTTTTCTTCTCCTAAACATAATTTTTGTCTTTCCAGCATCTTACGAGGTCCAAGCCATCAGATGACTCCAGTTCCTCAAAGCCCGAAGAAATGCAGTCTTAATCAACCACTCAAGGACGCCAGTGGACGGAATGTGACCAGACAGGATGCATTGGACACCCCAAAACACTCGATGCCCACAAAGTCAGCAGGAAGCAATTATGAGGGACCTGGCTGAGCCCCCATTCCCTACGCATTAAGAACCTTAATCCCCCCACCACCACGGAATTTTTATAATAAACGGAAGAGTGAAATGTAATTCCTTTAGCAATATGTAAGGCTGCACTTCCAGGTTCTGAAGCAGGCGCCTGTATTCCCTGTCCACATGCGTGTGTCGCCCGCCATCTGCGTCACCAGCATCTGAAGTAGAGGTCCCCATAAGCAGGCACAGGGCGAAGCATCGCCCATCATCAGCGTGAGAAGTGGGCACGTAGTCATGCCTGAGTCGCCCGCCAACTGCCTCACCAGCATCTGACGTAGAAGCCCCTGTGCGCAAGCGCAGGGCATAGCATCGCCCATCATCAACATCTTTCCCCTCATGCGCATGTGCTAGGAAACCTTTTAAAGCTAAAAGCACCATTCCCAAGGCCTCTTCCACCCCATCTGTTCACCACTCCCTGAGCTCCTCTGAACAGATCTTCTTAATAAACTTATACCCGTGGGTTTGTTTGTGTTTTGTGTTCTCTCCCCATCTCCGCAGGGCATTTTATTATTCAGCCTCTGTTTTCCTCTATCAGAATGATAGACATAGTTTTTGTTTAGGCCTTTGACCATTGTAGTCTCTAATTCTTGGACATTTGTACTGTGTGTGTGGTATTTCTTCCATCTAATGGAGTTGATCCTATTATTCAAATGCAGGAGATTACTCCCATTAATTTAGACTAGACTATCAGCATGGCTGAAAGTGGAAAAATGCAAAAAAAAAATAACCGCAGAAATAGAAAAGTAGGAAAATATTTAGCTGCATAAGGGGAATATCTGTGGTTCTCTGCTTATTATCTCCTGTTATTTTTGCTTGGTAATTTAGAGTCGACACAGTGTCTTGCATGGCTATATCAGCAACGTGCATGGTAGGAAATAATAATCACTGTTGACTAAAAAAAATAAAAATAAAAAATAACCACTGTTGACTGTTATTGGAATTCATGTAATAAAAAATTAATAGACAATCATTACAATTTTATCTCAGGCTAAGGAGCATAGAAATAAGAACTCTGAGTTCTTAGTAATTATGAGATTGCCTATTTTGATTGGCTATTTCCATACCCTTAGAAACACTATGTCATTCTGACATTGCTAATATACCATTGCATGCAACTAGCTTGTGATGCATATTTCGGGAAACTTTCACACTTAACATCAACAAATCACCAACAAATTTTGCATGCATAATTCTATCAATATGAAAACAATGGAACATTCCTATATCTTCTGTAAGAGTCTTATAACGTATACATTATCAGGGTAATTTATGTTATCTAATCAGATGTTGCAAGGGGAAAGACAGATTTCTTCACAGCCCCTCAGGGCCTGATAGTGTGCTAGTAATAGATTCCATAACCATGCACCCAAACCATTTACCCGAATACAGATGTCACAAAATAGATAGTAGTTAATAGCAGACCCTATATCCATGGACACAGTTCATTTATCTGAATACAGATGTCACAAAATAGATAGTAGTTAATAGCAGACCCTATATCCATGGACACAGTTCATTTATCTGAATACAGATGTCACAAAATACAAAGTAAGCGTATGTACTAAGGAGAGAGTATTGATTTTAGAGAAATTATTGTAATTCTTGTGAAGAAAAGGTAGTGAATTGTTTAATAATGTCCTTTTTCACATATTAATACTGAAATAACATGTTATGAGTATAAACTGGCTCTTTGAAACCACAATTAATGCCAAATGCATACAGACATGTGTGTAGCCACAAAGAAACCTTAAAAGCAAATAAACAGTTGTTGAGTTTATGCATGAAATATGAATATTTCTTTCTAAATTAATACCTCATATTATTTTTTAATTTTCATGGCATTGTTGCATACAGTTTGACAACTGAAAAATGTTCAGAGCAGGTCTTGACAGTTCTTTGTTTCCACTCACAATACAAGCATCTCATTCAGGACACACAATCATATTTATGTCTGTGAGGTACAAATGTTTATACATACATAAATATATATATATATATATATATATATATCTACATCTATAAAAATGTGTATA
>NW_004949192.1:852955-863196 GCF_000317375.1 Microtus ochrogaster
TACATCTATAAAAATGTGTATAGTTGTCTAGACAGAAAGAATTTAAATGTATATGAAGAGAGCTAATAGTCAAGCACTTAATCATTGGGGAGGTTTACTTGGCAAATCAGAAAATTAGACCAATAAGAATAATTGTCAGCCAGGAAACATAAAAGAAGGCACAAGTCTGTCAGGTAGGTGGCCAGGTACTGTGCCCCAGCAGCCAAATACAGGATGAAGCACTATTTGCCAGAAGTTGTTCTTTTTCAATTTATCAATTGGAGTCACAGCCCAGGGTAAGTGACAATTTCTCCTCTCATTCACTTTCAATTTCACTTCTTCTGCTGCAGCACACTCTTAGCTGAGAGTAAAAACAAACATTAATAAGCATCTAAGACAGAGATCTCCAAGGTTACTTCAAGATTTCTCTTATTTGCTGAAATTGAGTTGCTCCTTACATTGGTCCTTATTTCCTGCTCACTTTGAACGCACACACTCCTACCATCAGAGCCCAGGAGTGATAATAAAAGCGACAGCACTGTGGGTTCTTTCCAGTCAGGCTCTGGCTATAGTCCAGGTCTCACAGTAGAACCTGGTATAACCAAAGCCCGGATGTACAATTGCCCAGAACAGGCAGACTGCTCCTCAGTTTTGCAGGAGTCACAGCTGTGGAAAGAAGCAAAGGCAGGCATTGTTTGATTCTCAGGCTTATACCTCAGAATTACCTGATTCTGTGTCCTGTGAAGCAAGTAGGATTCTCATTTTGAAGGTACTGCTTCTCTTTCAAGATGTGAGTTTTTTTCTAAATTTCTATATTGTCACATTAGTATGAAACAGAATATTTTACGAGTATGATGTGACTGTGTAAAATCAAATTGAAGTCAAATGCATCCATACATTGTGGAACCACAACTAATATTTTATGAACAAATGTGCAATTTCTACGTGTATACAAGTATTATGAATATTTCCTTTTAAAAGTAATGCATCTGATTATTCTTTATCATCAGGACACTGTCACATACAGTATGAAAACTGCGGACTTTCAGAGAATGGGAAAATAACATTTCCACTTGCAAACAAGCATGTCATTTCAGGCACTAATATATATTAGATAACTGATAAAATGTAAGCATTTAAAGATACATGGGGACTCAGAAAAGGCATAACAGAAAATGACAGCACAAAGAAGCAATTGGCAGCATAGATTCATAATCACCCACCTACAGTCAGAAATTTCAGTTTTCAAGTACATAGCCTGGATGGAGACAATGGTATCAGATAAAGGATTGGACCATACTGGCATCAGGTTTTTCGTTTTGTTTTGTTGATATTTGAGTCTGAACCCAGGGGAATCACGTTTTTGCCTCACATCCAATTTCAAATTCTCAGCTTCAGCTGCAAAGTAACTTCCGGTCAGGATAAGAATGAATCAGCAGCTCTGATGGAGATGTCCATGTTTACCACAGTATTTGCCTTCTTTGCTGAAACTGAGATCACTCTCCTCATTGGTCCTTAATTCATGCTCAATTTGAATGCACAAACTCCTTCAATCCGAGCCCAGGAGTGCTAATAAAAGCGTCAGCAGTGCAGCTTCTTCCCAGTGGGGCTCTGGCTATAGTCCAGGTCTCAGTAGGACCTGGGTATAACCAGAGCCCCAGTGATCTAGCACCCAGACTGGGCAGAATGCTCTTCACATAAACAGGAGTCTTAGCAGATGAAATGCAGCAAAGGCAGGGATTGCTTGTTTCCCAGCATTATAGCTCCAGGTCACCTGATCCTGAGCCCTATGAAGCAAGTAGGATGCTGCTTCTGAAGGTACTGCTTCGCTTTTGTAGATCTGATTTTTTTTCTAAATTTCAATATTCTAACATTAACATTAAACAGATTATTTTGCTAGTTTGGTGGGCTAGGTAATTATAAAATAATGCATATGCCTGAAGACATTTGTGTAACAACACATTAAATCATAAGTTCTAATGTGAAATTTCTGAATGTATACAAGTATTAAGAATCTTTCTTTCTGAAAAGAATATCTCAAGTTATTGCCTAATCATTGGACACTGTTGGATACACTATACATTTGGAGAAAGTTTAGGGAAAGGATGAATATAACCTTTTCACATACAACACATAGAAGTCATTTCAGGTTCTCACCTATATTGGATACTTGATGAAGTTTAAGTATTTAAACATTGTATGTGCGGAATCTGACATGGCACATCAGAAAATGACCAAAAAACCCAATTTGCAGTAAATATTCATAATAAGCCAACTTCTGGAAGAAATGGACACTTTCGTGTAGATAGCCAGGATGTAGGCTCTGGAAGATGGATATAGGATCTTCCCCTACTTGTGAAATTTTCCCTTTTGATAACTGAAGTCAGAACCGGGGAAAATTACATTTTCCCTCACATAGATATTCAATTCCTCCCCTTCTGCTGCAGAACACATTCATGTGGGAGACAGGAATGAATCAGCTTCTGTGAAGGAGATCTTTAGGTTCCCACAGAATTTGTGTCCATTGCTGGAATAGAGATCACTCTCCTTTTTCATGATCAATTTTGAATGCATACTCTCCTTCAATCAGAGCCCAGGAGCACTAATAAAAGGGTCATCAGTGCAGTTTCTTGCCTGTCAGTCTCTGGTTATATCCCAAGTCTCAGTTGGACCTGGATATAACCAGAGCCTGACTGTACAATCAGCCAGATTAGACAGACTGCTCCTCACATTCTCAGAAGGCAGAGTCTGTGAAAATCAGCAAATGCAGGGATTTTATGATTTCCAGCATTATAGCTAAGAGTCTTCTGCTCCTGTCTCAGCTGTAAGAATTAGCAAGCTGCTTCCTAAGCTACTGGTCCTCTATTAAGATTTGAAACCCCTGTCTCAGCCTTGAAGTGTTGAATCACCTGTAAGAAAGAAACTTGAATTCAGAGGTTAGTGTGTGACATACACTAGGAGAGCTAGACTCCTTTCTGCCCCCTGTGAGATATATGGTGTGCATTGCTCCTGATTGTCAGTGTTCTTCAGTAAGTTTTAGATTTTATGAAAATATCAAGCAGTAACCTTGGCTGATGCTGGTGTTACTATCACCGAAGTCATGGGTATACATAAAAATACATTACAGTAATTTTTTTTGTTATGGTCCTGTTGCAACTTAGGGTAACAGGTTTAAATCTAAAATGTCAAATTTCATTTCTTGTGTAATTTGCCTATGTGTATCTATTACAAAAGCACAGGAGATATATTAGTTTGACGCCAAGGTATTGATCCAGGTCTAAGACAACAAATGTTGAAACGGGGAATGCAAAGACAACATCAGAAAAAGAGAAACGTTGCACAATGCTAAGTTATATAAAACAAATATCTCTGGGACTCTGTACAGCAATATCATCAGCATTCCTTTTGCCTTTATGATTATCCTATCTGCATATCTGAGAAACTTTTCTTGGTTGATAATTGATGTTTGAGGGTCATTCCTATGTGGTAAGTGAATGATTTGTAGAGATGGTTAGGAGACGCATATGAATTCAAAGTGTAAGGTGGAAGTATTACCATGCTCTCTGTTTTTGTCCCTGCCTCCAGACACATGCATTATGCACTAAAATGAATTTTCATAATAGTGGACTCTATATTGTCAAAAGAATTCAATATAATTAATTCTCCTGCTACAAATAGTTGTAGGGCAGTGCTTTATCAAAGCAGCAGAAAATATACATCATATAATGAAAGAAAAATATGTGTGCAAGTGTCGCGTGACAAAGACTTTGCTGAGATTGCTGTGTCTTTCTTTGGAAAACGGATTTAAATGAATTTAGAAGGTTCCCATACGTCAAAGTGTAACTGCATGACAATGCAAAATCTACATTTCATTTTGAAGAGGTGTGATTAAAATAATAACTTGATGTTCTATTTCATCTTTCCCTAGAAAGCTAGTAAAAATGTCATGGTGGAGTAACCTAAATTGCTTCATATGCACCTTCAAGAAGGTTGCAGGAATCAGTGACTTAGAAGCTGCTCCGGTTGAATGTTCAGTTCTTTCTTTGTAACTATGAAGTCATCATTAAGTGGATGCTCAGTCAACATAAAAACAGCAAGAAATCATCATATCATTAACAGAGTTATAGTGATTGTCTGATATTTGCTATAATTCACCATCTACTAGATGGGGATGAAATCTTTTTTTTGGCTTAAAAGAAATATATTTTGAAATATTTTATTTTTATACAAAATTCATATATCTTTCCTTCCTGGCTATACACATAAAATTTGACAGAATATTTCTATTAAAATTTTAAAGAAATGTGTTTTTTCTACTTATATCACTATACTCTTATAAAAAAGGTAATGAATTAGGTAGAACGTAGTCACAATGTAAATATGCTTAGGTATTGCAATACATATTTTCTTAAGATCTTTCTCTTAGTCTTTTCAAATACATCAACCATATAATAAATTACAGTGACACTTTGATAACCTAGAAATGAAATTCCTGAAGGACTTTATGTTACTTTTTAATATCTTTTTTATAATTATATAAAAGCCCTTTCTTAATGTCTCTGCAGAGAAATGCACAGGGTAATAAAACAGCTAAAAACTTGTTCAAGCTCAGTTGAAGAATGTCTTTTTACCAGTGTATTATGCACTATTAAATGCATTAAGTATTGTTTATATCAAGAATCAATCAATTCTCACTAGTAATTTCTCTATGTTGCCCAGGAGATTATTCTACCTTTAAATTCATGTGATTCTTCTGCTCCATGCTCTAGTGAGCTGTGACCGCAGGAAAATAACCAAGTGTGATATACGATCCCTTAGTATATTTCTTTTATGAATTAGTGTTACGATATCTTTGTTTAGAAATTCAACTGACTTAATTTGATAATATTAGTTGGAGAAGTAAGAATTCTTTATATTTTAAAATGAGTTCTTTGAATTCCTTAGGATCTTTTAATCCACCAAGTTATGCCATTTTCTCCTCAATGTATTATATTGTACTTATAATTTATCAAATGTCCATAGTAAATACGAGATCCCTTATGTTATTACATCATCGAATACAGCTGGTATTAGACTTATAACAAATGTTGAGTAGCAATGTGGAGAAAATCCATGTTTGACTTTTTTAATTTGCTGTATTGTGTTTTTTTATGAAACCTCTGAAGGCAGCAGGATAGGAATAAGTAAGATATCTAATGTGATAATTTTATACTAAAGGACAGTGGGGAACAGGGAAAATAGTGTCTGAGAATCTCCAGCGGCCATATGAATACTCTCACTGCAGGGCAGTTTTTCACGGTGGAGTAAAACAACAGCCCACATTGGTCAATGTTTGAAAATTGTTCCAGCAGTCTCTTGTCCTCCTAGCAGATGATGCAAGACTCTGAGACTGAGACAGGGAAGATAAACCTTAGAGGAGAAATGGCTTAAGAGACAGGAATGTATTCTGAGCAGAGTAAACAGGAACAGTTTCCTCAGAACAGAAGTAGCAGGCATCTAAGCATTTTCCTGTCTGTGCTAAGTCTCCACTGCTCTGCCTCCCGCGGATGTGAGCAGCAGGCTTCCATCCTGACTGCTGAAATCCCCAACTGAGGAAATTTTTCTTCGCTGTGTTTGCCTCTGATTGGAGGAGTATTGCCTTCTAAGTGAGAATTAATTAATTTTGAACCAGAGGAGAGACCTCAAACGTCAGCATAGAAAGCAGAAAAAAAAAAAGAAAGAAAGAAAGAAAGAAAGAAAGAAAGAAAGAAAGAAAGAAAGAAAGAAAAAAAGCCTGCAGTAACCTAGGTGATTTCCATCAGAGCTACTGAATCATCTATTCTCCCCCTCCCCTCCTCACTGTCTTATACAACAGGAACAGGGAAAGGGAAAGGGAAAGATAAACGTATACCCTGTGTTCTAGCTACAATCAACAATGGGATCGGGAAGAACACTAATGTAAGGAAAACTCCAATGAGTTTTAAGGAAAGCGGCACTTGAGACAGACCCTTTGCAGCCCTGCTATGCTTGCTGATGCCCGTGGAAGGCTGGTCCCTTTCTGAGCAAATACAAAGGAGTTGTGGATGGGGAATGAAATGGAGGTGGGACAAGGTCCTTGGAGGAGAGCATGGAAGGAAGGGTACAGTTGTCATATAAAATAAATAAGTACATATTTAAAAAAAAAAACAATAGTCAAATTCAGCCAGTAGTGTCAATGAATATTCATGTGTCTTGATGCTCATTATCTAGCAAAAGACCTCAATTTCTGTCAACATTTTCTGGTTATGACTCTCGGCAGACAAGTACAACTTGTTGATGAATCATAATTTCCTGTGTCCGTTTACACAAAATAAATAACTATATGCTTGAATTTTATAACTTTTTAATGTATTTAATTCACTGGATTGCCTTTCAAATATTTTTTTTTGAAATTAAAAAGGAAATGTTGCTGTTTCTGAGGAAGTCTGTAGGTTTTCCCCATCATGTCTTTGTTTCCTTTGCTCATAATATCATTCCTATCTCTATGACTGGCCTTGAGGGGTTAGGTACACCTGAGTAAATGTGAGCTCACTGACTCTAGACCTAAATTGGGGAACCTGAATAGAATAGAATAACGTAGTCTTTCTGAATGTAGGTGACAGTTGTCTGACATGGGCAGTTTGTGGGACCTCTAGTGGAGGATGCAATGTTTATCTTTAGTGCATGAACTGCCTGTTTGGGGACAGTTCCATATGTTCAAACTTGATAAAGTGGGAAGGTACTGGTCCTGCCTCAAGTGATGTGAAAATTTTGTTGGCACCCTTGAGAGGCATCACCCTCTAAGATGATTGGATAGTATGTGATAGGGAGCAGATAGGGTGAGTCAGAGGACTGGAGGGTAAGGACTCAGAATTCAAAAGTAAAATGAGACCTTTAGGAATAACAAACAGATAAATACATAAATAAACGAATAAAATAATAAATATGAGAGAATTGTTGTTCTCAAAATCTTTTCTGACATCCCTAATTACCACAGAATGTCACACAGTGTCATACAATGAAATATAATTTTAGAGTGGTAGTTATTTTAGAAGAGATGTTCTTAAAATATATGTATAGATTCAAAAATTTTCTGTGTATGTCTGTTACTTTTTATTAGTAATGACAACTGTGTCTAAATTTGTGTTGTCTCATTTTTCTCTATTAGCTTCAGTTAATATGCATAAACTTTTGTATTTTGAAAAGTCCACTCCTTCCCTACATTAGATTTCCTTTTCCATCACCACTATCCTTATTCGATCTGAAGTTCCCCTATGCTTTCCCTCTCTTTAATAATTGAAATCATTCAAGTAATTTGTGAGTTAACAGAGTCCAGATCATGTCATGAAAAATAGTTAGCCTCTCTCATCAAGCATCCCCTAGAAAATCTGACTCATTTTCTCCATCAGCTCATTAAATAACAATAGAAACTCTGATAAGGGTTAGGATACATGACTGCCATCTCTAGTCACATTGTGTTTTTTTTCCTGTATATTGTGACACCATAAGAGTCTGTAAAAAGTTTCTAAAGAATTTATTTAGGTATAAAATAGGGAGTACACTCACTGATATAGAATAGTTTACATGCTGCCACTGATTCAGCTACATCCATGCAGATCTTCTGCCCAGGGTTGAAGGATGCCAACAGCAATGCTGCTTATCACACTGTGATCACACCAGAGAGTGCAGGAAAAACTGAAATAGAGAGTCCCCCCTACCAGTTTTCAGTTACCACATTTGAATGGTCCTCAAAGATCAATTATCAACCAAGAAATGTCTCTCAGACATTCGCATAGGATAATCAGAAAAGCAAATAAAATGCTGATGTTATTGCTGTACAGAGACCCCAGAAATGTTGGTTTTATATAACCAAGCATTCTGTAATGTTACTCTTTCTGATCCTGTCCTTTGTATTCCCCATTTCCAACATTTGTTGTCAGAGACCTGAATGTATACCTTGGCATCAAACTATTATATCTGCTGCACTTTTGTAATAGATACATATAGGCAAAGTACACAAGAAATGAAAATTGACATTGGAGATTTTAACCTGTGACCCTAAGTGGGAACAGGATCATAACAAATAAAATTGCTGTATTTTATGTATACCTATGATTTTGAATATGGGAACAGCAGCATCTGTGAAGGTTACTGCTTGTTATTTTCATGGAATCAAAGGGTTGCTGATAAACACTGATAATCAGAAGCAATTCACAGAATATATCTCACAGGGCACAGAAAGAGCTTAGTTCTCCTAGTGTATGTCAGATACTAATGTCTGAATTTGAATCTCTTTCTTACAAGTGATACAACACTCAAGACTGAGACAGGGATGGGAATGAGTAAGATATCTAATCTGACTATTTTGTACAAAAAGACAGTGTGAAACAGGGAAAAGAGTTTCTGATAATCTCCAGCGGCCATGTGAATACTATCACTGCAGAGCAAATATTCTCTATGGAGTGAAGGCACAGCACATATTGTTCGCTGTTTGATAATTATTTCCAGAGTATATCCTAGCCCTCCTAGCAGATGATGCAGGATTCTGAGACTGAGACAGAGAAGATAAAGATTAGAGGAGAAATGGCTTAAGAGGCAGGAATATATTCTGAGCACGGTAACAGGAACAGTTGGCTCAGAGCAGAAGTATCAGGTATCTAAGCACTTTCCTATCTGTGCTAAGTCTCCACTGCTCTGCCTCCCACGAGTGTCAGCAGCAGGCTTCCTTCTCTGGAGCAGTTTACTGTCAGGCTATGGCTAGATCAGCTACCAGCTGATAGCTGGACTCTAGCCAGGAGCCTGACTGCTAAAATGCCCAGCTGAGGACATTTTTCTTCGCTGTGTTTGCCTCTGATTGGAGGAGTGTATGCACTCTAATTGAGAATTAATTAGAACCAATCAGAGGAGAGACTCTCAAAAGTCTGCAAACAAAGAAAAAAAACCCTCAGTAACCTAGGCGATTTCCACCAGAGGTACTGTCCCTCCCTCCTCACTGTCTAATGCAACATAACGCAACAGGAAAAGGGAGGGTGAGAGGAAAAGATAGGAAAAAGACATATTTACTTCCTGCTCGAGCTAAAATTAACAAAGCGATCAGGAAGAAGACTAATGTAAGGGAAACTCTAATGAATCTATAAGAATGGCACCACTTGAAACAGGCACCTGGAGGCCCTGTTACTAGTTGAAGCCCATGGAAGGCTTGCACCGTTGTGAGCAAATACAAAGGAGTGGTGGATGAAGAATAGAGAGCAGGTGGGATACGGTCCTGGAAGCAGAGGAGGGAGGGAATGCTAAGTCGCCATGTAAAATAAATAAGCACATATTCAAAAAAGAACAATAGTCAAATTCATGCTTTACTGTCAAGGACTATTCATGTGTCTTGATATTTGGGAATAGATACTTGGTATCTATAAAAAAAACCTTAATTTCTGTCAACCTTTTCTGATTGTGACTCTTGGCTGCCACAAGTGCAACTTGCTGCTGAATCTTGGATATTTCCTTTATCAGTTTACCCAAAAGATACGATTATATGCTTGAATTATAATACTTCTTAAGGTATTTAATATATTAGAGTTCTCTTCAAATCCTTTTGGTACTAAAAAGGAAACACTGCTGTTTCTGTGGATGTCTGTGGGTTTTTCCCATCATGGTTTTGACTATTTGCTCATAATATCACTCCTATCTCTGTGACTGGACTTGAGGGTTTACTTAGAACTGAGTAAGTGTGAGCTCACTGAATACAGAGTAAAAGTTTGGGAACCTGAATAAGAACAATCTAGTCTTTCTGAATGTTTGTGACAGTTGTCTGACTTGGGCGGTTTGTGGGGCCACTAGCTGAGGAACCAATATTTATCCTTAGTGCATGAACTGCCTCTTTGGAGTAAGTTCCATATAAAGGTATACCTTGTTCAGCCTTGATAAAGTGGGAAGGTACTGGTCCTGCCTCAAGCAATGTGACAACTTTGTTTACTCCCATGGCAGGCCTCAACCTCTCAAATGATTGGATAGTGTGAGATGGGGAGCGGGTAGTGTTAGTTGGAGGAATGGTGGGTCAGGAATTAGAATTCATAAGTAAAATGACACTTTCAGAAATAACAAACAGATAAATAGATAAATAAATAAAGGAATAAATATGAGAGAACTTTTGTTCTAAAAATCTTATCTGTAATATCCTATTGCCACAAAATATCACACTGTGTCATATTAATAAAAATAATTTTAAAGGGGTAGTTATTTCAGAAGAGATTTTCTTAAAAAAAAAAAAA
>NW_004949192.1:863442-873766 GCF_000317375.1 Microtus ochrogaster
TGCTCTTAACCTCTGAGCCATCTCTCCAGCCCCTGTCTTTTACTTTTTAATAGTAGTTACTTATGGGTCTTAATATGCTTACAGTAATAAGCATAAATTTTGTATTTATAAAAATCCACTCTACTCTCTACATTAGATTTCCTTTTCCATCACCACAATCCTTATTCTTTATGAAGTTCTCCTAGCCTCTCTGTCTTTCTTTATAAAATCTGATCAATTAAGTCATTTGTGAGTTCACAGAGTCTAGGCCATGCCCTGGAACATAGGTAGCCTCTCTCATAAAGCATCCCTTAGAAAAGATGGTGCATTTACTACATCAGCTCATTAAATAACAATGGACAGTCGGATAAGGCTTAGGATACATGAGTATCCTAAGTCATACTGAGATATTTTTCCTTGTATAGCATGACTCCACAAGACTCTGGAAACTCTACAGTCTGGCTTTGGTTATATGATGGTCCTACTGTGCGACCTTGATTGTAACCAGAGCCTGATGGTAAGAAGCCCCACTGCTGACACATTTATTTCACTTTTGGCCTTTGTTTGAAGGCATTCAACTTGAGCAAAAAAATAAGGACCAATGAGGACCGTGGTCTCTGTTCCAGCAATGAAGGCAAATCCTGGGGTAATCTCAGAGATCTCAGCCTTAGATACTTATTGTTTTTTTTTTCTTCCACCTATGTGTGTTGCAGAAGAATAAGTAA
Organism: Microtus ochrogaster; assembly: GCF_000317375.1. Taxonomy (NCBI): domain Eukaryota; kingdom Metazoa; phylum Chordata; class Mammalia; order Rodentia; family Cricetidae; genus Microtus; species Microtus ochrogaster. Next base: position 864,147 of record NW_004949192.1, read on the forward strand.
AACTGAAATAGGCAAGAGAAATACAGAAAGAAAATTCTGGCAAATACAAATTAAATCTGTATTTGGTTGCTGGGTATAGTTCCTATCTATCTACCTGAAAGCCTAAGCTGCCTTTTTGTAATTCTGGGCTTCCAATAACTGTTTTTATTCTTTATTTTCTGATTTACCATGTCAACCTTCCCCACTGCAAAGAATAAATTCTTGACTGATAGCTCTCCTCATATATATTCTCTCTGTCTATATATGTATACACATTTATATAGAAATGTATATGTATGTGCATATTCATATATAGATATGTACCTCACACAAGAATGTGTGTGTGTCTTGTGTGTACCTAAAATGAGCTGTTTAATTAGAAGTGGAAAAATTATATTTAGGCTCCACACTGACCATCGTTAATTTTCATAATGTAATTTACTATGTAATGAAGATTAAAATATAAGTTGTGTCATTAATTTTACAAAGAAAAATTCAAAATACATAAATACTCTAAACAATTACATGCTTGTTTGTAAGGTTTTATTTCTGGGCCCTCCCTGTCTGTGTGCATTTGGTATTAATTTTGGTTTCACAGAGCCAAATTATACCCATAATATATTTGCTCCAGTCTTAATGTGTGAGAAAAGACATATTTGAATATGCACTAGATTTTTTTTACAATAATAAGAAGAATTATTTACAATCACTAGTCTCTCATTAGTATATGTTTTTCCTCTTTCATTTTATGATCTTTGTTCAGGTAAATGAACTGTGCGCATGTGTTTGGGAAATAATATAAGCAAATTGTCAGTCTGAGGCCTGTGATAACTGAGGAAATCTGTCTTTCCCCTTTTGTCCTCTGACTAAATAACATAAACCCCCTTATTAATGTTTAGGCTTTAAGAACTTAATACTTACTCCTGAAGTTTTAGTCTGTAACATAGAAATATAATGGTTTGACATTTTTTAAATTTATGAGAAATGAGTAAAGGAGGCATTTTTTAGAACATCCCACCCAAGGAACAGGAAGATAAATTGGGTTTGGGTACAACAACTCAATCATGCAAGAGTATAAAGACAAGAAAATATTTATCACTTTGTATCTAAACCCACACTGCCATGCTGTTAGCCCCTATACTGATACTCCTTCTACATTACCATGTATCATAGGAAATAATAAAACATAATATCAAGTTATACTACTTTTCTGTGCTGTGATTTCTCCGAGTCCTGCACTTTGTCAAAATATTGCTGAGGACATTCTTGCTTATGCCTTCAAAATGGAAAATTGGTCCTGTCCTAAAAAAAATACTTCATACATGCTGACAACTGTTCATGACCTGGAAGGGTCACTGCATATTTTTGGGGGAGAAGTGACTCTTGAACATCACTAGCAACATATGTTAGTGTCCTAACTTCTCAATACTCTCGTTCAATATTGGGTAAATATGGAACTGACCAAGTACTTTCTATTTATTTAAAGTGCTATTCCATTAGATAGAACCCATACCTGATATTGCTAATGTGGCCAGAATCTGAGTTTACATGGATTATGATTATAAAAAAAACCTCTCTGACTATACTGCTTTGGGAATTAAAAATTATGCCTACTATAATGCTATAATCTCATGAGTCAGTTCAATGGTCAATCCTCATTAGGGATGTGTCTTCTTGTGTTAAATTTTAAACAACATGGGGATTCTCAATGAGCCAATGTACAAAGTGTGAGCAACTTTTCAGCACTAGGTCCTGAAGTGGGATGCCATCAAGAAACCTCTCCAGTAAAGTTTCAGACATCTCTGAATCTTCACAATCCAGATGGAGATCCATGGTTGATATCTTTTCTGAGACTCATCTGGTCTTGTCTCTTATAAGGTCATGTAGTTTTTTTTGTAGATTAATTTCATGAATGAGAGAGGTCTTTAATATTTTTAGTAATTATCCTTTACAATTTCTTTGTTAATAGATTGAACAAAACATAAATTAAATGATTTAAAACGAGCTATGTAAAAATTACAGAATACTTAGAGAAAAACATAGAAGTCAAATATGTTTTAGAATATTGGTAAGCTTTGGATAGAGAGCTCAACAGTTATTAACAATTGCTAATCTTACAGAGAAGTCGAATTTGATTCCCAGCACCTACAAGAACCTCAAAAAGTTCTGTAATATTAGTGCATTGGATCCTACAACACTAAGTGACACAAAGCAGCAGATATTAAAAGACATTCCTAAAAACAAAGCACTCACATATATAAAACTTAAACAATTATTTATAAAGTAATACAAAATGAAATTTTATCTAAATATACTGCTGAAACACAGAAACAAAGGAGCAAAAATTAAGAAAGAAATCATTGACCACATACGACTCTTTCTTCTAAGATTAAATAAAAAGTTTGGTTATGATAAACATATAGATAAACTATGTGTCATTACCTAAAGAGAAAGACAGGATACATTTTACAAATCCACAACCCTTTCATGATGAAAAAAAATCTCAGAAAATAAGGAAGAGAAAGTATATATTTAAACCAAAATGTAAACAGAAAAAAATTTCATAGGCACAGTAAAGTTTTAATATTCCAGATTTTAAAAAAGCACAATAGAGCAAACAAAAAATCAAACATGCACTTTCTCCACATTTCTACTCAACATTGGTTTTAAAGCTATAGACATCTTTATTAGATTAGGAAATAACATAAGAGATCACGTATTTACTGTCGATCTTTGATAAATACTAAGGACATTATAATACACCTTGAAGAATATTATATAACATGGTGGATATAAAGATCCCAAGGAATTAAAAGAAGTCATTCTAAAATATAAAGAAATCTCACTTCTACAATTCATATTATCAAATTAAGTCCAGTTGCATTTCTAAACAAATGATATCTTAAATGCTAACTCACAAAATAAATATATTCAACCTTGGTTATTTTCCTGAAGTCACAGCTCACTAGAGCATGGAGCTGAAGAATCACATGAATTTAAAAGTTGGAGACCTACCTGGACAACACAGAAAAATACCAGTGAGAATTGATAGATTTTGATATAAAGACTATTTAGTGAATTATATATTGCATATTCCACTGGTAAGGGGAGATTCTTCAACTGAGCCAGAACCAGTTTTAGGCTAATTTATTACCTTGTGCATTATTCTGGTGAGACATTAACAAAGGGCTTTTAGGCAATGACAAGACCAATATTAAAAAGTAACATAAAGTCCTTGTGAAATTTTATTTCTAAGTTATGAAAGTGTCACTGTAAGTTTATAATATGGATGTTGCTTTTGTAAAGACTAAGAGAAGGATTTTAAGAAACTGTCTATTGCAATATCTAAGCATATTTACATTGTGACTATGTTCTACCTAATACATTATCTTTTTCTAAAAGTATAGTGACATAAGTAGAAAAAATGCATTTTTTAAAAAATTTTAATAGAAGTTTTCTGACAAATTTTATATGTATAACCAGGGAGGACCAAATATATAAATTTTGTAGAAAAATAAAACATTTTAAAAAAATATTTCATTAAAATGAAAACAATGATTTGATCCCCATCTAGTGGTTGGTAAAGGAAAGCAAATATCAGACAATCTATAACTATGTCAAAGCTATGATGAGTTCTTGCTGTTTTTATTTTGTCTGAATAACCATTTAATGACGAGTAATAGTCCATTTAATGATGAGTTAACAGTTATAAGGGAAGAACAGAACATTCAACCTGGACTGCTTCTAGGTCACTGATTCCTGCAACTTTCTTGAAGATGCCTATGAAACAATTCAGGTTATTCAGCCACAACCTATTTATTAGATTTCTAGGGTAAGAAGAAATAGAACATAGAGTTGATTTTTTCATCACACCTCTACAAAAGAAATGTGCATTGACCAGTATCTTCTAGTTTCACTTTGAATTTCTGGAACATTCTAAATTCATTTAACCCCATTTTCAAAAGAAAAACCCAGGCAATCTCAGCAAAGTCTTTGGCACTCCATTCTTGTCATGTATTTTTCTTACACTATACCATGCATATTTTCTGCTGCTTTGATAAAATACTAACTTACCATTATTGGTGAGTAGTAGAATCAATTCTCTTGACAATATACAGTCCACCATCATGGAAATTCAATTTTGGTGCACAATGCTTGTATCTGGAGGCAGGGACAAAAACAGAGAGCATGGTAATACTCCCACATTATAGTTTGACTTTATATGAATCTCCTGACCATCTCTCTAATGCTTTCACTTACCATATTGAAATGGCCCTCAAACATCAATTATCAACCAAGAAATCTCTCTCACATCTGCCCATAGGAAAATGAAACTTTGTTTTTTTTTTCCAATATGTTTTTATTAAAATTTTCTGCCTCCTCTTTGCCCCCTTTTCCCCGCATTCCCTCTGCAGTCCAAAGAGCAGTCAGGGTCCCCTGCCCTGTGGGAAGTCCAAGGTCCTTCCCCGCTCCATTCAGGTCTAGAAAGGTGAGCATCCGAACAGGCTAGGCTCCCACCAAGCCAGTACATGCAGTAGCATCAAAACCCAGTGCTATTGTCCTCATCTTCTCAGCAGCCTTCATTGTCCGCCATGTCCAGAGAGTCCAGTTTTATCTCATGCTGTTTCAGTCCCAGTACAGCAGGCTTTGGTGAGTTTCCATTAGATCAGCCCTACCTTCTCAGTGGGTGGGTGCACCCCCCCGCGATCCTGACTTCATTGCTCATGTTCTCCCTCCTTCTGCTCCTCATTGGGACCTTGGGAGCTCAGTCCAGTGCTCCAATGTGGGTCTCTGTCTCTATCTCCATCCATCACCAGATGAAGGTTCTATGGTGATATGCAAGATATTCATTAGTATGGCTATAGGATCGGGCCATTTCAGGCTCTCTCTCCTCAGCTGCCCAAGGACCTAGCTGGGGACATCTCTCTGTGCCCCTGGGAACTCCTCTAGCATCAAGGCTCTTGGCAACCCTAAAATGGCTCCCTTAATTAAGATATATACTTCCCTGCTCCCATATCCACCCTTCCTTTATCCCTAATATCCCATTCCACCAAGCTCTCCCCATCCTTTGGTTTTAGAAAACATAGCATCTGCAAATGTTACTGCTTCATATTTTCATAGGTTCTAAGAGTTGCTTATGAACACTGACAGTGTTTGAGCAATTCACATTATGGATCTCCTGGTGGGCAGAAAGGAGCCTGACTCTCCTATTGTATGCCTGATGCTACATCTGAATTAGTATTTCTTTCTTACGGATGATTAAATACTTCAAGACTGAGACAAGGGATTCAAACCTAAATAGAAAAGCAGTAGCTTTAGAAGCAGCTTACTAATTCTTACAGATGAGACAGGAGCAGATCACTCTGAGCTATAAGACTGGGAATCATAAAAATACCTATATTTGCTGATGTTCACAGACTCTGGCTCCTGAACAAGGGAGGAGCAGTCTGCCTATTTTGGGCAATTGTACAGTCAGGCTTTGGTTATATCCAGATCCACCTGAGATCTGGGCTATAGCCATAGCCCGACTGGCAAGAACCCACACTGCTGATGCTTTTATTAGTGCTCCTGGGCTCTGATTGAAAAGACTATGCATTCAAACTGATCATTAAAGAAAGAACCAATAAGGCGAGTGATCTCAATTCCAGCAATGGAAGGATATTATGAGGTAACCTAGAAATATTCACAAAGGCCGATTCATTCCTGTCTCCCACGTTAATTTTGTTGCCACAGAAGGGACAAAACTGAATAGGGATGTAATTTTTCCTAGGCACTGACTTCAATTATCATAAGAAATATGTCGCATGTAAGAGATGATCCTATATCCATCTACCAGGTCCTATATCCTGGCTTTACATATGAAAGCTTCCATTTCTGCAAGAATTTGGGGTGTTATGAATTTACTGCAAATTGCTTCTTTCTGCTGTCATTTGCTGATGCGTCATGTCCGATTTCACACACACAATATTTAAAGGCTTAAACTTCACCCATTATTCAATAAATGAGAGAGCCTGAAAGGACTTGTTTGTGTTATAAATCAAAAGGTTACATTCATCCCTACTCTGAATATTTTTAATTGTATACTGTATTCAGCAGTGTTTACTGATTAAGCAATAACTTGAGGCATTCATTTTAGAAATAAGGATTTGTAACACTTGCATTCTTTCAGAAATTACACATTAGTACATATGACTTTATATGTGGTTCCACAAATGTCTGCAGGCTTTTCCATAAATTTTTATTTTACATAGTCATACCATACTAGTAAAATATTCTTTTAATATTAATAAAAGAATATTGAAATTTATAAAACAATCATATCTTATAAATGAAGCAGTACCTTCAGAAGCAGGATCCTACTTGCTGCGTAGGAATCAGGATCAGGTGATATGGAGCTATAATGCTGGGAACAAGCAATCCCTGCCTTTGCTGCATTTCACCTGCTAAGACTCCTGAATATGTGAGCAGCATTCTGCCCAGTAAGGGTGCTTGATCAGTGGGGCTCTGGTTATACCCAGGTCCTACTGAGCCCTGGACTATAGCCAGAGCCCCACTGGGAAGAAGCTGCACTGTTGACACTTTTATAAGCACTCCTGGGCTCTGATTGAAGGAATTTGGGCATTCAAATTGAGCATGAATTAAGGACCAATGAGGAGAGTGATCTCAGTTCCAGCAAAGAAGGCAAATACTGTGGTAATCATGGAGATCTCCATCGGAGCTGCTGATTCATTCCTGTCCTGACCGGAAGTTATTTTGAAGCGGAAGCTGAGAAATTGAGATTGGATGTGAGGCAAAAAATCTGATTCCCCTGGTTTCAGACTCAAAAATTAAAAAAAAAAATCCATAAAAAACAAACAAAACAAAACCCCAAACACCTGTAGCCAGTAAGGTCCGATCCTTTATGTGACTGCCATTGTCTCCATCCAGGCTATGTACTTGAAAGCTGTAATTTCTGACTTTAGGTGGGTGATTATGAATCCTTGCGGTCAATTGCTTCTCTCTGCTCTCATTTTTTGTCATTTTTGCACAGTAAACAGGAGCAGGTGACTCAGAGCAGGAGTATCAGGTATCACAGCACTCTCCTGTCTGTGCTATGTCTTCACTAGCTCTGCCTCCTGCGGGTGTCAGCAGCAGGCTTCCTCTCTTGAGCAGTTTACTGTCAGGCTGTGGCTAGATCAGCTACCAGCTGATAGCTGGACTCTAGCCAGGAGCCTGACTGCTAAAATGCCCAGCCGAGGAAATTTTTATTCGCTGTGTTTGCCTCTCATTGGAGGAGTGTGTGCCTTCTAAGTGAGAATTAATTATATTAGAACCAATCAGAGGAGAGATGCCATTGACAGCATAGAAAGCAGAAAAAAAAAAAAAGCCTGCAGTAACCTAGGTGATTTCCACCAGAGCTACTGAATCATCTGTCCCTCCCTCCTCACTGTCTGATGCAACCGGAACAGGGGAAGTGAAAGGGAAAGATAGAAAAAAGACGAATTTATACCCTGAGCTGTAGCTACGTGAGTCCCCTTATACTCTCTCTCTCTTTAATAATTGAGATCATTTACGTCATTAGTGAGTTCACACATACAATGTTTAAATGCTTAAACATGTTTGTGTTATAAATCAAAAGGTTTCATTCATTCCTACTCTGAATATTTTTAATTGTATACTGTATTCAGCAGTGTCCACTGATTAAGCAATAACTTGAGGCATTCATTTTAGAAATAAGGATTTGTAACACTTGTATTCTTTCAGAACTTACGCATTAGTACATATGACTTTATATGTGGTTCCACAAATGTCTGCAGGCTTTGGCATAAATTTCTATTTTACATAGTCATACCATACTAGCAAAATATTCTTTTAATATTAATGAGAATATTGAAATTTATAAAACAATCACATCTTATAAATGAAGCAGTACCTTCAGAAGCAGGATCCTACTTGCTTCATAGGAATCAGGATCATGTGATATGGAGCTATAATGCTGGGAACAAGCAATCCCTGCCTTTGCTTCATGCCACCTGCTATGACTCCTGAATATGTGAGCAGCATTCTGCCCAGTCTGGATGCTTGATCAGTGGGGCTCTGGTTATACCCAGGTCCTACTGAGCCCTGGACTATAGCCAGAGCCCCACTGGGAAGAAGCTGCACTGCTGACACTTTTATAAGCACTCCTGGGCTCTGATTGACGGAATTTGGACATTCAAATTGAGCATGAATTAAGGACCAATGAGGAGAGTGATCTCAGTTCCAGCAAAGAAGGCAAATACTGTGGTAATCATGGAGATCTCCATCAGAGCTGCTGATTCATTCTTATCCTGACCGGAAGTTATTTTGTAGCTGAAGCTGAGAAATTCAAATTGGATGTGAGACAAATATGCTGATTCCCCTGGTTTCGGACTCAAAAATCAACAAAACCAAACGAAACACCTGTGGCCAGTATGTTTCGATCGTTTATCTGATACCATTGTCTCCATCCAAGCTTCATTTTTGAAAGCATAATTTTCTGACTGTAGGTTGGTGATTAAAAATCTTTGCTGCCAATTTGCTTCTTTCTGCAGTCATTTTGTGTTAAGCCTTTTCTGAGTTCCCATGTATGTTTAAATGCTTACGTTTTATCAGTTATCTAATATATAACGGTGCCTGAAATGACATGCTTGTTTATAAATGGAAATGTTATTTTCACCAAATCTCTGAATGTCCCCAATTTGCATACTCTATGAAACAGTGTCCTATTGATTAAGCAATAATCTGTGGCATGACTTTTAAAGAAAAATAGTCATCATACTTGTCAGAAATTGAACGTTTGTTCATAAAATATTATTTGTGGTTCCACAATGCCCACATGCATTTGATATTAATTTGATTTTACAGTGCCACATCATACTCTTAAAATATGCTTATTATACTAACACGAGAATATAGATAATTAGAAAAAAACTCACATCTTGAAAGAGAAGCAGGACCTTCAAACCCAGGATCCTCTTTGCAGCATAGGACACAGGATCAGGTGACTCGGAGATAAAATGCTGGGAATCAAACAATCCCTGCCTTTGCTGCTTTCCACCGCTTTGACTCCGGCAAAACTGAGGAACAGTCTGCCTAGTCTGGACAATTGTACAACCGGACTTTGGTTATACCAGGTCCTACTGTGAAACCTGGACTATAGCCAGAGCCTGACTGGAAAGAGCCCGCACTGTGTATGCGTTTATTATCACTCCTGGGCTCTGATTGAAGGAGCGTGTGCATTCAAAGTGAGCAGGAAATAAGGACCAAAGAACAGAGCAATCTCAATTTCAGCAATTAAGGCAAGTCATGGGGTAACCTTGGAGATCTCTCTTTTAGATGCTTATTGATTTTTTTTTTACTCTCACCTATGTGTGTGCTGCAGCAGAAGAAGTGAAACTGACAGTGAACGACAGGAGAAATTGTCACCTACAATGGACTGTGACTCCAATTGATAAATTGAAAAGAAACAACCTCTAGCAAATAGTGCTTCATCCTGTATTTGACTCTGGGGCACAGTACCTGGTTACATACATGATAGAATGAAGCCTCCTTTTGTGATTCTGGGTTGCCTATTACTGCTTTTTGCTCTCATTTTCTGATTTGCCAAGTAAACTTCCCCAAATTCAATGATTGAATACTTG
>NW_004949192.1:873866-899160 GCF_000317375.1 Microtus ochrogaster
TGTGTGTGTGTGTGTGTGTGTGTGTGTGTGTGTCTGTGTGTCTGTGTGTGTGTGTATGTATGTATGTATGTATATACATACATATATATCCAGGGAGAGTATATATATATATACATACATACACATATATAAACTTTCTCTCTGTTTATACAAGTATATACCATTTTATAGATATGTATACGTATGTATATTTATATATGTATATACATTTGTAACTCACACACATGAATATATTTGTGTGTTCCTGAATGCGATGCTTGTATTTTGAGAAGAAACAATGAACTTTCAAGCCCTGCTCTGAACACCTTCAAACTTCTGTGTCTTGAACAATAAAAAATGATGTGAGCTATTAATTTTCAAAATTAATATTCTTAATGCATGTATAAACTCAACAATTGATAATTTGCTTTTAAGGTTTTTTTTTTTTTGGCTACATACGTATCTGCATTCGTTTGGCATCAATTGTGGTTTCAAAGTGCCAATTTGTACTCCTAACATATTTTTTCAGTATTAATGTGTGAAAATGGACATATTAAAATGTTCAGTACATTTCCCTCACAAGACTCACAAGAATTTCTCTAAAATCAATACTCTATCCCTAGAACATATGCTTTCTGTGTATTTTGTAACATTTGTGTTGGGGTAAATAATCTGTGTGCATGGATATGGAATCTAATACCAGGATACTCTTAGTCTCTCAGGGCTGTGAGGAAATCTGTCTTTTATGTTTCATCATCTGATTTAATAACATAAACCACCCTGATAATACTTAGGCTTTACACAGGGTATTATAAAGTTCCATTGGTTTTATACTGAAAGAAGTATATATGCAAAATGTTTGGATAAATATTTGTGGGTGGTATGTGTGAAATTTTCCTGAAATATGCATCACAAGCTGGTTGCGTGCAATGGCATATAAGCAATGTCAGAATGACATAGTGTTTCTCAACACTACAAAATTATTCAATCAAAGCATTTAATCTTATACTTTGTAAGAACTCAGAGTTCTTATGTCTATGTTTCTTAGCCTGAGATAAAATGGTAGTGATTGTTTTCCTGATTTTAATACATGAATTCCAATAACAAGCTACTGTGGTTATTATTTCCTACCAAGCAGCTTGCTGATGTAGCAGTGCAAGACACTGTGTGGGCTCTAAATCATTTTTTTAAATTTTTTTTGAGACAGGGTTTCTCCTTAGATTTTTGGTTCCTGTCCTGGAACTAGCTTTTGTAGACCAGGCTGGCCTCAAACTCATAGAGATCCGCCTTCCTCTGCCTCCCAAGTGCTGGGATTAAAGGTGTGCACCACTACTGCCCAGCCTAGGCTCTAAATCATAAAGCAAAACATAGCAGGGGATATTAAGCAGAGAACCACAGATATTCTTTTTATGCAGCTAACTATTTTACTAATTTTATATTTCTGAATTCTCAGTGAACTTGTGAGTTCACTGAGTCCAGACAATCTCGTGGAAAATAAGTAGCCTCATTCTTCAAGCCTGCCTTAGAAAATCTGAAGCATTTTCTCCATCAGTTCCTTAAATAATAATAAACACTCTGATAAGACTTAGAATATATGAGTACTGTCTCTAGTCATACTGAGCTTCTCCCCTTGTATACCGTGACTCCACAAAAGTCTACAAAAGGTTCTCAAAAATTTACTTAGGTACAAAATAGGGAGTCAACTCACTGGTGCAGAACAGGTTAGAAGCCACCACTGATCCATCTACATATGCACAGACCTTCTGCCCTGGGGTGAAGAACACCAACTGCAATGCTGCCTATCACACTGTGATCACTCCAGAGACTGCAAGAACCACTGAGATAGAGAGTCATCCCTTCATATTTCATGTTATCACAATCTCAAAAAAGAAAATGCCCTAGGGTTCATGATTCCTAAAAGCCACTAGCCTAAAGGTTTGAAATTCCACAACACAACTTTAGCTGTCATCCTTAGGAATACCTTCATTTTCCAGGAGATCGAGATTTTTACAGAATCCAATGAGCTCAAACTACAAACAACAATTGCCAGTGTTATGTCAAAGCTTAACTGATCATAGCCAAACACTCAGCATTATTCCAAACCAGAGAAAACATTGCAGAAAATATACAAATCAATGATAACATTTTAAGAAAAAGGATAGCTGTTGTGGAAAAAAATATTTTCTATGTGATCAAAAAGCTAACAACACAAAAATAGAAAACATGTGCATGTGAAATGATTACCACCAAACACAAAAAGTTGTTATGCCAATATTGACGGTATAATCTTTATAGATCCCACATTCGGCTCAAAATTTTCCAGCAAGTGATAGATGGTAAGTGACAGAGAATCATTCTTCACCAGAGACATGTCCCATGGAAGACTATCCAATACCAAAGAATCAGCTATAATAAGATTTACAAATAATCAATAATTTATGGAGCATGGAGTAGCTATGTACATTATTTTGTATTGTAAGAAACAATAGCAATTAGCAAGAAGTAAAAATGATTTGGTAATGAATTAGAAAACATTAAATGGGTAGCAGCTAGAAGAAGGAGTTGTTAAAATAAAATAATGAAGCACTAAAATATAAAACTGATGCAGTTGTGGTAGTGCTTGCTGATGCCTCAGTTGGTCTTTTGAAGTCTTTTCTTTATTCTTTTATTTCTGTTCCTTTTTTCATATTGGTTTGAATTGAGAGATAAACAGAAAGTTGGAGAGAGTGATCTTGCATACATGAAAGAATTTTGGAAGTGAGATCTGGAATATCTGATAAATATTGATGATGTGATAAAAAATATGGGTTGAAACCAATTGCACAAGAAAATTTTTTCACCTGTGCTCATAAAAGCATTCTTTGTCATAGCCAGAAATTGGGAACAACCTAGATGCCTGTCAGCAGAATAATGAAAAAAAATGTTATATTTACACATTGGAGTACTATTTAGCAGTAAAAACAATTACATCTTGAAATTTGCATCAAAATAGAGAATGCCCATGAAAATAAAGAATGGATATATGACCAATCATGACAGAGATCTCAAAACTACAAATTAAATCAAAGCGTGTTGTAAGTAAGGAAATCTATATCAGGTCCTTTTTTTGCATATCACTTAACCAGCTATCTTTATATGACCATAGAAATAGAAAAGTGTAAAGAGAAAGATAGGAAAACTTTACCCTGAGGCCTGACTTCAGAAAACAGCAGGCAAAATCAAGAATTCATGCCTGGTGGTTGAGGCCATATGTCTCTCCTTGGTTTTTCCTACTAGCTATCCAGAATAAGGCCTCCATTTCTATCTGGGCATTTCAGATAGTGACTCTGGGCTGAGTAGTGTATGTGTTTCTGTGTGATTTGCCAGTGTCAATTTGCACAAGTGCTATGCTTGCTGGAATGAATCATCACACCATATCATATATTTAAGCTAGTAGAATTTAATACACATGTTACTTAGTTTACATAATTAAATAGTAGGTTCTAGCCATATATCCAATCAACATGGAGTTACTTCCAGTTTCATAATGATAAATAAACATTTTATGTTCTTCATTCAAGGAAATAAATGTATAAAACACATGCATGTTTTCACAAATTCTTCAGTGTTTGATTTGTATTTGTGAGTGTACATGTAATATAAACATTTTAATTGGGTTTTGATACATGTGTGTATGCAAGTTGGTGGTAGATTCCAACACACTAGTGAACTGTACATATATCCATTGGTTCACCTGGTAAAATATCTGAGTCAAGATTCATCATTAATTGGTTCCTTGACATGCAAACTTTGTGTTCTCACGTATTCTCTGACAGATTTACAAATTCAGATTTTTTTACTCTGTTAGTTTGTTATTAAAATACTGTTACCTAGAAATGAAAAACAAAACTATTTGATATTTTAGCTACTACAAATAAGAATGAATGAGATGAACAAAATTTTGGCAACTGATCTAGGTAAATAAGGAAAATGGAAAATATGTTAACACTTTTCATGTTGAAAATTTGTCAAGCTACTCTGGAAATAAGTGTGGGAGTTTGTCAAATGCTAAATGTACATCTACCACTTGTTTTAACTCTATCATCATGTCCCATGATCCTAAGGGATTCAGCATACTTCCCAGAGACGTTTGCTTGATCATCTTTCTAAGTAAATATTATGAACAGCCAGAAAAGGAAACATCCTTACTCTGCCTTAACTTGTAATATATTGAATCAACCAAATGAATCTTTGTTAGAACCTGTGAGAGCCCCTCCCCTAAGCATTTTTCTAAGGTTACCTTACTACTCGCGATTTTTTCCAGCCTAATTTTATTATCAGTCACAGGAATTCAGAGTATCAGGTAGAATACATAAGATCTGAACAGGGGCAAAACATACAACCTAAGTAATACAAATCTCTCACTAAGAGAATAAAATTATTTCTTAAATAAGTTCATACCTGTCCTGATGACAAAGAGAGAGGAATAGGCTGACAAGGGAGGAAGAAGCAAGTAGTAGAGCTTGTGTATGCCAAATTGTACCCCAATTGCAAACCAAGATTGGAGAATTGAACCTATGATCCTAAATAGCAACAGGATGATAACAAGAAAATGTCCTACTGTATTTCACTGTACACCATGCCTTCAGCGATAGGAAATGTAGACTGCTTTGACATTTTCATAGAATCTAAGTGTTGCTAGGGAGCACTGACAATGTCAAAGCAATCCCTACAGTGGATCTCCTCAGGGATAAACGGATCCTGTATCTCCTAGTGTCTGACAGATATGAATGTATGAAATGGATTTTCTTCCTTACACTTAATAAAATACTTAATGTCTGAGACAGAGATTTCACATCTTAAAATCAGCAGTTTCAGGAGCAGGATGATACTTCCTTCAGAGCTGCTGAAACTTTGTTGTCTCCATAAATGTGTGCTGCAGCAGAAGCAGCGATATCGAAAAAAGAACGGAGGAGAAACTGTAATTTACCTTGGGCTCTGACTCCAATTAGAAAAAAAATCAAACTCTGTAATGCATAATGAGATCCTATATCAGGCTGCCTGAACAGTTCATCTGACTATCTATATTGCAGTCTCCATTACTGCCTCGAGCTGGCTTTTTGTTACTCTGGGCTACAAAATGCTCATTGTGGCTGATATTTTCTGATATATTATATCAGATTCCCAGCCTGCAATGATTAAATTCTTAAATTCCAGTTGTTCTAACATTCTTATATAAACGTCTGTGTGTGTGTGTGTTTGTGTATGCTTGTATGTGTGGGTATGTATATTTTCATGTGTGAATTAGTGCCTGATATGAAATGCATGTTAGTGAAAATGTTAATTATAAGCCCTACTCTGAACATCCCAATTTGGATACTGTATCAAGCAGTCTCATGATGATTAGGTAATAATCTAAGGCATTCATTTTAGAATGAAAGATTCATAAAACTCCTTTACTCTCAACAATTGCTCATTTTTTCATATGACTGATGTGTGGTTACACAAATGTCTGCATGAATTTGGCATTAATATTCTTTTCAAATTGACAATATATTCTCACAAAATATTCTGTTAAGCATTCCTTCTGTAATATTGAAATTATGAACAAATCAAGTCTGAAAAGAGAAGCAGTAGCTACAGAAGCAGGATAATACTTCTGGCACACATGAAAGAAACGAGTGCTCAGCACTGTAATGCTGACAATCACACAATCCCTGACTGTGCTGATTGCCACAGATCTGACACCTGTCTATGTCAGAAGCAGTCTGCCTTGTAGCTGACAGTTTACAGTCGGGCTGGTTATAGGCAGGTCCAAATAAGACCTGGTCTATAGCCAGGTCCGACTGGTAAGAACACTCACTGCTGCCACTTTTATTTGCACTCCTGGGCTCAGGTTGAACCAATGTCTGCATTCAAATTGCACACGAATTAATAACCAATAAGGGGAGTGATCTCAGTTCCACCAATAGAGGCAAATCCTGCTGTACTCTTGGAGATCTCCTTGAGAACTGCTGATCCATTCTTGTCTCTCCCGTGAATGTGTGCTGCAGCAGAAGCAGCAAAATCGAAAGTGGAAGAGGAAAAAATGTAATTTATCCTGGGCTCTGATTCCAATATCAAAGGGAAAATATCAACTTCTGGACAGTATGGGTTGATATTCTTTCAGACGACCTAGACAGTGCATGTGGCTATCTACCTAACAGTCTCCGTTTCTGCCATGATCCAGCTTTTTCTGATTCTAGACTGAAAATTGGTGCATGCAGATGAGATTTTCTGATATTTCATATCAGATTCCCCAAATAAAATGCTTAAGTTCTTAAATGTCAGTTGTCCTCATATATTTATGCAGACATACGTATGTGTGCATGTGTGTGTGTGTGTGTGTGTGTGTGAGTGTCCTATATGAAAAGCTAGTAAGTGGAAATGTGGTTCAGAGCTTTAGAGCACTGACTGCTCTCTTAGAGGTCCTGAGTTCAATTCCCAGCAACCACATGGTACTCACAACCATCTATAATGAGATCTGGTGCCACTTCTGGTGTATATATGTTAACAGAACATGGTATACATAATAAATTAATAAATAAATCTTAAAAAATAAATAAAAACAAGGAAAAGAATGGGAGCAAGCAAAAGTCCTTGTACCTGTGCCAAAGTATCTTCAAATCTCTCTTTGTTGTTGTGCCTATAAAAGCTTATGCCTCAGAGGAGATACAACTCCTCTCTACCTTGTTGTATCAGGGATGGAGATGAGTTCCAATCATGTTTGTATTATGCTATTTAAACCTTGCTTATCATAGTCTGGTCTTCTCTGGTGGTCTCTCTCTGGTGGTCATAATCTGGGCACAAGAAAACCGCAGACAACAATCGGTCTAATTGTCTAAAATATCAATGTTAAAAAGTTGTATGTATTCAAAACATTATGTTCACGTTCTGTGATTGTTATTTATATAGTTTTAAATGTAGATAAAATTATGTCAGGAAGAAGTTGCAGTTGTTTGGATATGGTACAGAATACATGGTATTCCAGAGAAAGCAGAAAAAAGTGGGAAAAGTATAATGCAGTACTCATATATGAAATTCTCTACTATATAAAATACATATATACAAACATATATTTATCAAATATGCATATCCATTGCAGCAGTAGCTTGAAGCAGGGTCCTACTTCTAGCACATGTGGAAGAAACATGTGCTTGGACCCATAATGCTGGGAATTAAACAATATCAGAGTTTGATGTTTCCACAGGCTCTGACACCTTTATCTATCACGAACAGTCTGACTTGTCTCTGACAATTTACAGTCAGGCTGGTTATAGGCAGGTCCAACTAAGACCTGGACTATAGCCATTTCCTACTGGTAAGTACTTGCACTGCTCACGATTTTATTTGCAGTCTTGGGCTCTGATTTAACAAGTGTGTGTATTCAAATTAAGCACGATTTAAGAACCATTAAGGGGAGTGTTCTCAATTTCACCAAGGGAGGCAAATCCTGCTGTAATCTGAGATCTCTTGGATATCTCCATCAGAGCTTCTGATTCACTCTGGTCCTGACTGGAATATATTTTACAGCCGAAGCTACAAATTTGAAAGTGGATGTGAGGGGAAAATGTGATTTTCCTGGGTTCTGACTACAAATAAAACAAAACAAAACTGCTGTAGCAAGACCTGCAGCTTGTGATTACCAGCCTACTGGGGCGTGGCCTCTTATACTATATAGGTGGACTAAGAACCTGAGTCTGTCTCTTTTTTTTCCTTCCTCCTTTCTGCCAGCTTTTGGTTTGGATTGCAGGATTAAACCGGTCAAGCAAAGGATTCTGATTTGTGAGTTTACGCCTAAATAAATAACTATGTATTTCTGATTTCTGAGCTACTGTGGGATTTCTTTCATTTCTCCGTTCATCACTTGGTTCAGTCCACACAAAACACCTGTTTCACGTAGGAGACGATCCTATATATCCGACTAACAAGTTCTTCAATGTGGCTAAATACTTGAAAACTGCAATTTCTGCCAGTAGGTGGGTGATTATTAATCTGTGCTGCCAGTTGCAGCTTTCTGCTGTCATTTTGTCATATGTTGTGTCAGAGCCCTAGCGTACAATGTTTGAGTGTTTAAATTTCATCAGTTCTCCAATATATATGAGTGCCTGAAATGGCATGCTTGTATGTAAGTGGAAATACTATTTTTGCCCCTTCTCTGTATGTTCCCAATTTGCACACTCTATGCAACAATGTCTGGATATTAAGCAATATAATGAGGCATTACTTTTAGAAGAAAGTATTAATAAAACTTGTATACATTCAGCAATTGAACATTTGTTCATATCATATTATTTGGGGGTCCACAAATGTACACATGCATTTGGCATCAATTTTGATTTTACAGAGCCACATCATACTCTTAACATATTCTGCTCGATATTAGTGTGAGAATATTCAAATTTAAAAAAAATCACATCTTAAAAGAGAAGCATCACCTTCAGGAACAGGATCCTACTTGCTGCCTAAAACACAGGATCATGTGACTTGGAGCTATAATGCTCAGAATCAAACAACCCTGACTTTTCTCCTTTCCATTGGCTCTGCTTCCTAAAAAATTGAGGAGCAGTCTGCCTAGTCTGGGCAATTTTACAATTGGGCTTTGGTAATACCCAGATCCAACTGAGACCTGGACTATAGCCAGAGCCAGACTGGAAAGAACCCACACTCCTGATGCTTTTATTGGCGTTCATGAGCTCTGATTGAAGGAGTGTGTGCACTCAAACTGAGCAGGAAATAAGTTCCCATGAGGAGAGTGAGCTCAATTCCACCAATAAGGGCAAATGCTGTCATACTCTGAGAGATCTCTCAGAGATGCTGACTCATTCTTGTCCCCATCTGAATGTATTTTTCAGCCGAAGATGCAAAATTAAAAGTGCAGGTGAGGGAAAAGTGTAATTTACCCTGGGCTCTGGTTCCAATTATCAATAGGAAAACTTTCATCCTCTGGCAAGTAGGGAGTGGTCCTATATACAGCTGTCTGTGCTAATATCCTGGTGAGCTAAATGAAAGCTTCAGTTCATGCCAGAATCAGTGTGACTGTGATTCTAGGTTTCATAAAGTTGAATTAATGAAACACATAAAGGCAGAAGTCTGGGCATCAGTAAAATATTTAATCTGATAATTTTGTGCAAAAATACAATGGGAAACAGGGAAATTAGTGTCTGAGAATCTCCAGCGCCCATGTGAATACTATCACTGCAGAGGAGTTTTTCACTGTGGAGTGAAGGAACAGCCCATATTTTTCATTGTTCGATAATTATTTCCATTGTATCCCAGTCCTCCCAGCAGGTGATGCAAGACTCTGAGACTGAGACAGGGAAGATAAAGCTTAGAGGGTGAATGGCTTAAGAGACAGGAATATAATCTGTGCACAGGAAACAGGAGCAGGTGGCTCAGAACAGAAGTAGCAGGTATCTCAGCACCTCCCTGTTTGTGCTAAGTCTCCATTGGCTCTGCCTCCTGTGGGTGTCAGCAGCAGGCTTCCATCTCTGGAGCAGTTTACTGTCAGGCTATGGCTAGATCAGCTACCAGCTGATAGCTGGACTCTAGCCAGGAGCCTGACTGCTAAAATGCCCAGCTGAGGAAATTTTTATTTGCTGTGTTTGCCTCTGATTGGAGGAGTTTATGCACTCTAATTGAGAATTAATTAGAACCAATCAGAGAAGAGATCTCAAAAGTCTGCAAAGAAAGAAAAAAAAAAAGCCTGCAGTAACCTAGGTGATTTCCTCCTGAGTTACTGAATCATTGTCCCTCCCTCCTCACTGTCTGATGCAACAGGAAAGGGAGGGTGAGAGGGAAAGATAGGAAAAAGACGTATTTACTTCCTGCTCGAGCTAAAATTAACAATGCAATCAGGAAGAAGACTAATGTAAGGGAAACTCCAATGAATCTATAAGAATGGCACCACTTGAGACAGGCACCTGGCGGCCCTGTTACTAGTTGAAGCGCATGGAAGGCTTGCACCTTTGTGAGCAAATACAAAGGGGTGGTGGATGGAGAATAGAGAGCAGGTGGGATATGGTCCTGGAAGCAAAGGAGGGAAAGGATGCTAAAGTCACCATGTAAAATAAATAAGTACATATTCAAAAAAGGACAATAGTCAAATTCATGCTTTAGGGTCAAGAACTATTCATGTGTCTTCATGTTTGAGAATAGATACTTGCTATCTAGAAAAAAAAACCTTGATTTATGTCAACGTTTTTTTGATTGTGACTTTTGGCTGCCAAGTGCAACTTGTTGCTGATTCTAGGATAATTTCCTGTATCAGTTTACCCCAAAGATATGATTATATGCTTGAATGATAATACTTCTTAAGGTACTTAATATATAGGAGTGCCCTTCAAATCTTTTTGGTATTAAAAAGGAAACACTGCTGTTTCTGTGGATATCCGTAGGGTTTCCCCATCATGGTTTTGACTATTTGCTCACAATATCGCTCCTATCTCTATAACCGGACTTGAGGGTTTACTTAGACCTGAGTAAGTGTGAGCTCACTGAATACAGAGTGAAAGTTTGGGAACCAGAATGAGAACAATCTATTCTTTCTGAATGTATGCGACAGTTGTCTGTCTTGGGCAGTATGTGGGGCCACTAGCTGAGGAACCAATATTTATCCTTAGTGCATGAACTGCGTCTATGGAGCAAGTTCCATATGGAGGTATAGTTTGTTCAGCCTTGATATAGTGCAAAGGTACTGGACCTGCCTCCTGTAATGGGAGAACTTTGTTGTCTTCCTTGGGAGGCCTGACGCTCTCAGATGTTTCGATAGTGTGAGATGGGGAGCATGAATGGTGATTTGGAAG
Organism: Microtus ochrogaster; assembly: GCF_000317375.1. Lineage (NCBI taxonomy): Eukaryota > Metazoa > Chordata > Mammalia > Rodentia > Cricetidae > Microtus > Microtus ochrogaster. The sequence goes on from NW_004949192.1 coordinate 884,669, forward strand.
ACTGGTGGGTCAGGAATTAGAATTAATAAGTAAAATGGCACTTTCCAAAATAACAAATGGATAAATGGATAAAGAAATAAAGGAATAAATATGAGAGAACTTTGTTCTAAAAATCTTATCTGTAATACACTATTGCCACAAAATGTCACACAGTGTCATAGTAACGTAAAATAATTTTAAAGGGGTGATTATTTAAGAAGAAATATACTTAAAAATATATGTATTAGCCGGGCGGTGGTGGTGCACACCTTTAATCCCAGCACTCGGGAGGCAGAGGCAGGCGGATCTCTGTGAGTTCAAGACCAGCCTGGTCTACAGAGCTAGTTCCAGGACAGGCTCCAAAACCACAGAGAAACCCTATCTCGAAAAACCAAAATATATATATATATATATATATATTCTCTGTGAATGTCTGTTACATGATATTAGTAGTTATTTATGTATATAAATTAGCTTACATTAATATGCATACATTTTGTACATATAAAAATCCACTCCACTCCCTACATTAGATTTCCTTTTCTATCACCACAATCCTTATTCCAGCTGAAGTTCCCCACTGCTCTCTCTCTCTTTAATAATTGAGATCAATTAAGTCATTTGTGTGTTCACAGAGTCCAGGCCATGCCCTGGAATATAGGTAGCCTCTCTCATAATTCAGCCCTTAGAAATCTGATGCATTTAGTCCATCAGCTCATTAAATAAAAAGGGACAGTCTTATAAGACTTAGGATACATGAGTACCTTCTCTAATCATACTGGGATTTTTCCCTTTGTAGCATGACTCCTCAAAAGTCTGGCTATTGTATAGTCTGGACTAGTGTATATGATGGTCCTACTGTGAGACCTAGATTATAACCAGAGCCTGACTGGCAAGAAGCCCCACTGCTGAAACATTTATTTCACTCTTGGCCTCTGTTTGAAAGAGTGTGTGCATTCAGATTGAGCAAAAAATAAGGACTGATGAGGACCCTGGTTTCTGTTCCGCGGCAATAAAGCCAAATCCTGGGGTAATCTCAGAGATCTCTGCCTTAGATGCTTATTGACTTTTTTTTTTTTTTTTACTTCCACCTAGGTGTATTGTAGCAAATTAAGTAAAACTGAAAGAGGGGAGAGAAAAAAGATGTCATTTATCTAGGGCTCGGACTCAAATTGATAAAGACAAAAAAAAAACTGGCAATAGAAATTAAACCTGTATTTGTTTGGTGGGGCACAGGACCTGTCTATCTACCTGAAAGGGTAAAGCTGCCTTTTAGTTATTCTGGGCTGCCAATTACTGCTTGTTGCTCTCATTTTCCGATTTACCATGTTAACATTTCCAACTACAATGAATAAATTCTTGAGAGTTAGCTCTCCTCATACACATATATATTCTCTATGTCTATACAGGTATACACATTAATATAGAAATGTATAAGTATGTACATATACATATATAAATATGGATCACACAAATATGTGTGTGATTGTTTGTGTGTACTTAACATGAGCTGTTTATTTATAAGTGGAAAAATTAAAATTAGGCTCCACAGAGACCATCACTAATTTTCATACTGTATCTACCTATGTCACGAAAATTAAAACATAATGTATGTCATTAATTTTACAAAAGAGTACTACTCAGTGGTAAAAAACAATGACTTCTTGAATTTTGCATGCAAATGGATGTAAATAGAAAACACTATCCTGAGTGAGGTAACCCAGACCCAAAAAGATGAACATAGGATGTATTCACTCATAATTGGTTTTTAGCCATAAATATAGGACATTGAGCTTATAATTCGCGATCCTAGAGAAGCTAAATAAGAAGGTGGACCCAAAGAAAAAACATACAGTTATCCTCCTGGTATTTGAAGTAGACAAGATTGCTGGGCAAAAATTTGGGAACTGGGGAGTGGGATGGGATGGGAGAAAGGGGAGATGGGGAGAGAAAAGTGAGAAGGGGAGGATAGGGAGAACTTGGGGGAATGGATGGTTGGGATAATGGAAGGATGGATATGGGAGCAGGGAAGTATATATCTTAATTAAGGGAGCCATTTTAGGGTTGCCAAGAGCCTTGACTCTACAGGAGTTCCCAGGGGTCCAGAGAGATGTACCCAACTAGGTCCTTGGGCAGCTGAAGAGAGAGAGCCTGAAATGGCCGGATCCTATAGCCATACTAACAAATATCTTGCATATCACCATAGAACCTTCATCTGGCGATGGATGGAGATAGAGACAGAGACCCACATTGGGCACTGGACTGAGCTCCCAAGGTCCAATGAGGAGCAGAAGGAGGGAGAACATGAGCAAGGAAGTCAAGACCACGAGGGATGCACCCACCCACTGAGACGGTGGGGCTGATCTATTAGGAGACCACCAAGGCCAGCTGAACTGGGACTGAAACATCATGGGATAAAACCGGACTCTCAGAACATGGTGGACAATGAGGGCTGCTGAGAAGCCAAGGACAGTGGCACCGAGTTTTGACCCTACTGCATGTACTGGCTTTGTGGGTGCCTAGCAGGTTTGGATGCTCACCTTCCTAGACATGGAAGGAGGGGGAAGGACCTTGGACTGCCCACAGGGCAGGGAACCCTGACTGCTCTTTGGATTGGAAAGGGAGGGGGAGGCGAATGGGGCGTGGATAGTGGGGGGAGTGGGAGGGAAAGGAGAGGCGGGGAGTAGGAAGAAATTTTTAATAAAAATAAATAAATTCCCAAATTTTATAGAAAAATTAAAAAAATATAACAAATACATATTTGTTTGTATGGTTTCATTTCTGGCTCTACCGTATCTGTGTACATTTGGTATTAATTTTTGTTTCACAGAGCCAATTTTTACCCATAATATATTCTCTCAAGTATTAATGTGTGAGAAAAGATATATTTCAAAATGCACTAGATGTTCTTCACAATAATAACAAGATCCCTCAACATTTTGTGACCATTAAGTGAAACAAACCAGCAGGTATTAAAAGACATTCCTAAAAACAAAGAACTTGCATATATAAAATTCAAACAATTATTTATAAAGTAATACAAAATGAAATTTTATCTAAATATAGTGTAAAAAACAAGAGAAAAAATAAATAAGAAATCAATGGGCATATAAGATACTTTCTTCTAAGATGAAAATAAAGAGTTTGGTTATACTACACACACATAAAACTATGTGTCATTACCTAAAGGGAGGGACAGAATATGTTTTAAAAATCCACAACCGTTTCATGATAAAAACTCTCAGAAGAAGTATATATTCAAAGCAAAATATAATCAGAAAAAAAATTCTTAGGCACATTTTTATCTGTAAAGTTTTATTATTCCAGATTTAAAAAACACAATACAGCAAATAATAAACAATTAAACATGAATTTTCTCCACATTTCTACACAACATTTGTTATAAAGCTAATGTCGCCTGTATTAGATGATGAAATTACTTGAGGGATCCTGTTTTTACTATGGACAGGTGATAAATTATAAGGACATTATAATACATGGAGGAGAAAATGACAGATATATGAATTTTGTATAAAAATAAAATATTACAAAAATATTTCATTAAAGCAAAAATTGATTTGATCCCCATCTAGTGGTTGGTGAATTAAAGCAAATATCAGAAAATCATTATAACTATGTTAAGGATAGGATGGGTTCTTGCTGTTTTTATGTTGAATGAGAATCCATTTAATGATGACTTCATAGTTATAAAAAAGAAATGAACATTCAACCTGAGCAGCTTCTAAGTCACTGATTCCTACAACCTTCTTGAAGGTGCATATGAAGCAATTTAGGTTACTCCACCACGACCTTTTTGTTAGTTTCTATGGAAAGATGAAATAGAACATTGAGTTATTTCTTTTATCACACCTCTTCAAAAAGAAATGCACATTTTCCATTATCATGTAGTAGTTTCACTTGAACTTACAGACACCTTCCAAATTCATTTAATCCCATTTCAAAAGAAAGACACAGTAATCTCAGCAATGACTTTGGCACATGATTATTGCACACATATTTTTCTTTCACTATATGATGTATATTTTCTGCTTTTTTGATGAAACACTGCCCTACAACTATTTATAGCAGGAGAATCAATTTAGATTGAATTCTTTATGACAATATAGAGTCCACTATTATGAAAATTCATTTTTAGTGCTTAATGCATGTGTCTGGAGGCAGGGACAAAAAGAGAGCATGGTAATATTCTATACTTTGAATTCATATGCGTCTCCTAACCATCTCTACAAATCATTCACTTAACACATTGGAACGGCCCTCAAACATCAATTATCAACCAAGAAAAGTCTCTCAGACATGCCCATAGGATAATCAGAAAGGAAAGAGAAATGCTGATGATATTACTGTACAGAGACCCCAGAGATTTTGTTTTTATAAAACTAAGCATTCTGCAACGTTCCTCTCTTTCTGATGCTGTTCTTTTCATTCCCCACTTTCATCATTTGTTGTCTGAGACCTGTATGAATACCTTGGCTTCAAACTATTATATCTTCTGTACATTTTTAATAGATACATATAGGCAAGGTACACAATAAATGAAATTTGACATTGTAGATTTGAACCTGTGACCCTAAGTGGAAACAGGACAATTAGATATAAATTTTCTGTAATGCATTTTAATGTATACCTATGACTTCGGTGATAGGACAAGCAGCATCTGCAAAGCTTACTGCTTAATATCTTCATAGAATCTAAGGGTTGCTGATGAACACTAACAATGCAGGAGCAAACCACAATATGTCCCATAGGGCACATATTATAGCAGTCTGGCTTTCCTAGTGTATGTCAGATACTAACATCTGAATTCAAATTTCTTTCTTACAGGTGATTCAACACTCAAGACTGAGACAAGGATTTCAAACTTTAATAGAGGAACAGTAGCTTAAGAAGCCCCTTTCTAATTCCCACAGCTGATACAGGAGCAGATGACTCTGAACTATAATGCTGGGAATTATAAAATCCCTGCATTTGCTGATTTTCACAGACTCTTGCCAGCCGAGCAAGTGAGGAGCAATCTGCCCAGCTTGGACAATTTTACAGTCAGGCTCTGGCTATAGTCCAGGTCTCAGTTGGACCTGGATATAACCAGAGCCTGACTGGCAAGAACACACACTGCTGATGCTTTTATTAGTGCTCCTGGGCTCTGATTGAAGGAGTGTATGCATTCAACATTTACCATGAAAAGGGTATCAATAAGGAGAGTGATCTCTATTCCAGCAACAGACACAAATTCTGTGGTAACCTAGAAATATCATTAACAGATGCTCATTTATTTCTGTCTCCCACATGAATGTGTGCTGCAGCAGAAGGGGCAAAATTGAATATCTATGTGAGGGAGAATGAATCTTTACTGCACATTGTTTATTTCTTCTGTCATTTTCTGAAGTGTCATGTCAGATTCCACACACACAATGTTTAAATGCTTAAACTTCATTAATTATCTAATATTTGTGAGAACCTGAAATGATTTGTGATTTAAGTGAAAAAGTTATGTTCATTCTTTCTTTGAGGCAGGCGGATCTCTGTGAGTTCATGACCAGCCTGGTCTACAGAGCAAGTTCCAGGACAGGCTCCAAAGCCACAGAGAAACCCTGTCTCGAAAAACCAAAAAGAAAAAAAAAAAGAAAATCACCAATTTGTATATTGTATCCAACAGTGTCTACTGATTAAGTATAACTTGACACATTCATTTTAGAAAGAAAGATTCTTAATATTTGTATACATTCAGAAATTACACATTAGTTCTTATGATTTAATATGTTGTTGCACAAATGTCTTCAGACATTTGGCATTCACTTCAGTTTTACCTAGCCACACCAAACTACTAAAATATTCTGTTTAATGCTAATGTTAGAATATTGAAATTTAGAAAAATACCATATCTACAAAGAGAAGCAGTACCTTTGGAAGCAGGATCCTACTTGCTGCATAGGACTCAGGATCAGGTGATATGGAGCTAGGAATCAGGCAATCCCTGCCTTTGCTTCATGTTACCCGCTAAGACTTCTGAATATGTGAGGAGCATTCTGCCCAGTCTGGGTGCTTGATTAGTGGGACTCTGGTTATACCCAGGTCCTACTGATACCTGGACTATAGCCAGAGCCCCACTGTGTAGAATCCGCACTGCTGAAACTATTATGAGCACTCCTGGGCTCTGATTGAAGGAATTTGGGCATTCAAAATGAGCATGAATTAAGGACCAATGAGGAGAGTGATCTTATTTCCAGCAAAGAAGGCAAATACTGTGGTAATCATGGCCATCTCCGTCAGAGCTGCTGATGTATTCCTGTCCTGAACAGAAGTTATTTTGCAGCTGAAGCTGAGAATTTGAAATTGGATGTGAAGCAAAAAATCTAATTCCCCTGGGTTCGGACTCAAATATGAAGAAAACAAAACAAAACACCTGTGGCTAGTAAGGTCTGATCCTTTATCTGACTACCATTGTCTCCATCCAGGCTATGTACTTGTAAGCTGCAATTTCTGACTGTAGGTGAGTGATTATGAATCTTTGCTGTCAATTGCTTCTTTGTGCTGTCATTTTGTGTTATGCTTTTTCTGAGTCCCCACGTATGATCAAATGCTTACGTTTTATCAGTTATCAAGTATATAAGAGTGCCTGAAATGACATGATTGTTTGTAATTAAAAAATGTTATTTTTCCCATTCTCTGAAAGTCCCCAGTTTGCATACTCTATGCAAAGTGTCCTGATGATTAAGCAATAATCTGATGCATTACTTTTAAAAGAAAATAGTCATAGTACTTCCAAACTCTCAGAAATTTTTTGTTTGTTCATAAAATATGATTTGTTGTTCCACAATATACAATTTGATTTTACATAACCACATCATGCTCATAAATAAGTTTCATAATAAAGTGAGACTATAGAAATTAAGAAAAAATTCACATCTTGACAAAGAAGCAGTACCTTCCAAACCAGGATCCTATTTGCTACACGGGACACAGAATCAGGTGATTCGGAGCTATAATGCTGAGAATCAAACAATGCCTGCCTTTGCTTCTTTCCACAGCTGTGACTCCTGCAAAACTGAGGAGCTGTCTGTCTAGTCTGGGTAATTGTACAGCCGGGCTTTGGTTATACCAGGTTCTACTGTGAGACCTGGACTACAGCCGGTTCTCAATGGGAAAGAACCCACAATGCTGATGCTTTTATTAGCACTCATGGGCTCTGATTGAAGAAGTATGTGCATTCAAAATGAGCAGGAAATTAGGACCAATGAACTGAGCAATATCAATTTCAGAAATGAAGACAAATGCTGCGCTATCCTTGGAGATCTCTGTCTTAGATGCTTATTAATTTTTTTTTGTTTTTACTCTCAGCTAAGTGTGTGCTGCAGCAGAAGAAGTGAAATTGAAAGTGAATGAGAGGAGAAATTGTCACTTACCATGGTCTGTGACTCCAATTGATAAATTGAAAAAGAACAACTTCTGACAAATAGTGCTTCATCCTGTATTTGGCTGCTGGGGCACTGTACCTGACAGACGGGAGCCTTCTTTTGTGTTTCATGGCTGACAATTACTCTTGTTGCTCTTATTTTCTGATTTGCCAAGTAAACTTCCCCAACTTAAATGATTATATGCTTGACTGTTAGCTCTCTTCACATACTTTTAAATTCTCTCTCTGTCTATATAACTATACGCATTTTCATTGATATGCATATGTATATTTATATATCTATATACATTTGTACCTCACACACATAAATATGATTGTGTGTCCTAAACGAGATGCTTGTATTGTGAGTGGAAACAAAGAACTGTCAAACCCTGCTCTGAACATTTTTCAATTTCCAAACTGTATGCAAGAATGTCATAAATTTAAAAAATAATATGAGGTATTAATTTAGAAAGAAATATTCATAATGCATATATAAACTGAACAACTGTATATTTTCTTTTAAGGTTTTCTTTGTGGTTCCACACATGTCTGCATGCATTTGGCATTAATTGTGGTCTCAGTCCGTTTATACTCATTCTTCTCATAATTCTTTCAGTATTAATGTGTGAAAAAGGACATCTTAAACAATTCACTACATTTTCTTCACAAGAATTTTAAGAATTTCTCTAAAATCAATTCTCTATCCTTAGTATATATTCTTACTCTGTATTTTGTGACAGCTGTGTTGGGGTAAATAGTTTGTGTGCATGGTTATGGAATCTAATACTAATATTCTGTGCGCAGTAAAGAGGAACAGGTGGCTGAGAGCAAAGGTAGGAGATATCACAGCACTTTCCTGTCTGTGCTAAGTCTCCACTGGCTCTGCCTCCCACAGATGTCAGCAGCAGGCTTCCTTCTCTGGAGCAGTTTACTGTCAGGCTATGGCTAGATCAGCTACCAGCTGATAGCTGGACTCTAGCCAGGAGCCTGACTGCTAAAATGCCCAGCTGAGGAAATTTTTATTTGCTGTGTTTGCCTCTGATTGGAGGAGTTTATGCACTCTAATTGAGAATTAATTAGAACCAATCAGAGGAGAAACCCAAAAAGCCGCAAAAAAAAAAAAAAAAAACTGCAGTAACCTAGGTGATTTCCACCAGAGCTACTGAATCATCCGTCCCTCCCTCCTCACTGTCTAATGCATTAGGAACAAAGAGGGTAAGAGGGAAAGATAGGAAAAAAAAATCCTATTTCCCCTGACCTTGAGCTAAAATTAACAATGGGAGCAGGAAGAAGACTAATGTAAGGGAAACACCAATTAGTCTACAAGGGTGGCACCACTTTAGCCAGACCCCAGGCAGTCCCTACTATGCTTGTCGATGCCCCTGGAAAGCTTGCCCCTTTCTGAGCAAATACAAAGGAAGGGTGGATGGAGAGTGGAGAGGAAGTGGTCTAAGGTCCTGGGAGGAGAGAAGGGAGGGAAGGCTACAGTCACCATGTAAAATAAAGAAGTACATATTAAAAAAAAATAGTCAAATTCAGCCAGTAGATTCGGTGACTATTCATGTGTCTTGATGTTTGGGAATAGATACTCGCTATCCAGAGGAAAGCCTTGATTTCTGTCAACCTTTTCTGATTGTGACTCTTGGCTGCGAAATACAACTTTTTGCTGACTCTATGATAATTTCCTTTATCAGCTTACCCCAAAGATATGATTATATACTTGAATTATAATACTTTTTAAGGTTTTTAATATATTAGAGTTCCCTTCAAACCCTTTTGGTATTAAAAAGGAAACACTGCTGTTTCTGTGGATGTCTGTGGGTTTTCCTCAACATGGTTTTAACTATTTGCTCATAATATTGCTCCTATTTCTATGACTGGCCTTGAGGTATTAGCTAGACCTGAGTAAGTTTGAGCTCACTGAATCCAGTGTGAAAGTTTGGGAACCTGAATAAGAACAAACATGGGCTGTTGTAATAGGAGTGGCGGGCTGCATCCCTGGCACCCGGCCACCCGCACAGCTAGCTTTACCCGAAATAATTACACAGAAACTGTATTCTTTTAAACACTGCCTGACCCATTAGTTTCAGTTTCTTATTGGCTATCTCTTACATATTGATCTAACCCATTTTTATTAATCTGTGTAGCCCACGAGCTGGCTTACCAGGAATGATCTTAACCTGCGTCTGCCTGGAGTGGGAGAATCATGGCGACCCCTGACTCAGCTTCTTTCTCCCAGAATTCTGTTCTGTTTTCTCCGCCTACCTAAGGGTTGGCCTATCAAATGGGTCTAGGCAGTTTCTTTATTAATAAGAAATCACTCTCACATCAATGGGCAGTTTGTGGGGCCTCTAGCTGAGGAAGCAATATTTATCCTTAGTGGTCAAACTGCCTCTTTAGAGCAAGTTCCATATGGAGGAATATTTTTTTCAGCCTTGATTAAGTGGGAATGTACTGGTCCTGCCTCAAGCAATTTGACAACTTTGTTTACTCCCAAGGCAGGTCTCACCCTCTCAGATGATTGGATAGTGTGAGATGGGATGCAGGTAGTGTTAGTTGGAGAACTGGTGGGTCAGGAATTAGAATTCATAAGTAAAATGGAACTTTCAAAAATAACAAAAAGATAAATCTATTCTCTCCAGAATTAATGTGTGAGAAAAGACATATGTGAAAATGCACTAGATGTTCTTCACAATAATGACAAGATCCAACAACACTTTGTGACCAGTTAGTTACAAAAAGCAGCAGGTATTAAAAGACATTCCTAAAATCAAAACACTCACATACATAAAATTCAAACAATTATTTATAAAGTAATAGAAAATGAAACTTTGTCTAAATATACTACTGAAACACAGAATCAACAGAGAAGAAAAACTAAGCAAGAAATCAATGGGCATATAAGACACTCTCTTCTAAGATTAAAATAAAGAGTTTGGTTATGCTACACACACATGAAAACAATGCATCATTACCTAACAAGAGCAATTTTTAAAATCCACAACTGTTTCATGATTAAAACACTCAGCAAATAAGGAAGACCCTGTGACCTTACGTGAAAACAGGACCATAACAAATAAATTTCCTGTAATGTATTTCTATGTATACCCATGACTTCGGTGACAGGAACAGCAGCATCTGCCAAGGTTACTGCTTAATATTTTCATAGAATCTAAGGGTTGCTGATGAACACTGACAATGCAAGAGAAATTCACATGATATATCACACAGGGGCAGAAAGGAGCTTGGCTTTCCTAGTGTAATTCAGATACTAACATCTGAATTTGAATTTCTTTCTTATAGGTGATACAAGACTTTAAGACTGAAACAGGGGTTTCAAATCTTAAGAGAGGAACAGTAGCTTAAGAAAGCAGCTTGCTAACTCTTACAGCAGAGATAGGAGCAGATGACTCTGAACTATAATGCTGGAAATCATAAAATCCCTGCCTGCTGAGCAAGTGATGAGCAGTTTGCCTAGTCTTGGCGATTGTACAGTCGGGCTTTGGTTATATCCAGGACCAACTGAGATCTGGACTATAGCCAGAGCCTGTAAGGCAAAAACCCACACTGCTGACACTTTTATTAGTGCTTCTGAGCTCTCATTAAAGAGTGTGTGGATTCAAATTGACCAGGAAAAAAGAATCAATAAGGAGAGTTATCTCAATTCCAGCAATAAATACATATTCTGTGGTAACCTAGAGATATCATTCACAAATGCTGATTCATTCCGGTCTCCCATGTGAAGGTGTACTGAAGCAGAAGGGGCAAAACTGAATATGGATGTGAGGGGAAAATGTAATTTTACCTGGGTACTGACTTTAATTTTAAAAATAAAAGTCCCAAACAGGGCATGATCCTATATCCATCTACCAAGGCCCATGTCTGGCTATCTACATGAAAGCCTCTATTTCTGCCAGAAGTTGGGTTATTATGAATCTTTACTGCAAATTGTTTCTTTTGCTGTCATTTTCTGATGTGTCATTTCAGATTCCACATATACAACATTTAAATACTTAAACTTCATCCATTATTGAATATATGTGAGAGCCTGAAATGACTTGTTTTTCTTGTAAGTCAAATGTTACATTCATCCCTTCTCAACATCTTCTATTGTATACTGTATCCAGCAGTATCCACTGATTAAGCAATAATTTCAAGCATTCAATTTTAAAATAAGTATTCAGAATACTTGTATACTTTCAGAAATTAAACATTAGTACATATGACTTTATGTGTGGTTCCACAAATGTTTGCAGGCATTGGATATTAATTTCAATTTTACATAGTCATACCATACTAGAAAAATTTTCTGTTTAATATTAATGTGAGAATATTGAAATTTAGAAAACAATCACATGTTATAAAAGAAGCCGTACCTTCAGAAGCAGGATCCTACTTGCTGCAAAGGAATCAGGATCAGGTGATATGGAGCTATAATGCTGAAAAACAAGCAATCCCTGCCTTTGCTTCATGTCACCTGATACTACTCTTGAATATGTGGGCAGCATTCTGCCCAGTCTGGGTGCTTGATCAGTGGGGCTCTGGCTATAGTCCAGAGCTCAGTAGGATCTGGGTATAACCAGAGCCCCACTGGGAAGAAGCTGCACTGCTGACACTTTTATTAGTGTGATTGAAGGAATTTGGACATTCAAATTAAGCTTAAATTAAGGACCAATGAGGAGAGAGATCTCAGTTCCAGCAAAGAAGGAAAACACTGTGGTAATCATGGAGATCTCCATCAGAGCTGCTGATTCATTCTTGTCCTGACCGGAAATTATTTTGAAGCTGAAGCTGAGAAATTGAAATTGGATGTGAGGCAAAAACTCTGATTCCCCTGGGTTCGGACTCAAATATCAACAAAACAAAACGAAACACCTGTGGCCCGTATGGTCTGATCCTGTAAACTTGATTTTGCTGACACCCATGCTGAGAGAGGAAACCATTCAACCGTTCATGGCCCAGCCTCATCCCAATCGATCGATAACCACGCTTTTGTTTTGGTTCTGTAAACTTGCTGTTTGCTCTTCCCTATAAAAAGCCCGCCCTCCAGTTAGCAGGTGTGTAAGTCTTCTGAGAGATCTTGCTGCCCGCAGGTACCTGTGTCTACTCAATAAACCTCTTGCGATTTGCATCTGTGCGGTCTCGGCCTGTTCCTTGGCGTTGGGGAGGTCTCCTCCTGAAAAAGGTCCTCGTTGAGGGTCTTTCATTTGATGCGTTGGCCAGGAATTGAGACCCCCCCACCCAAGGACCACCGACTCATCACCAGGTGGTAAGCTGGCCAGCTCCGAGTCAGTTGTCTTCTGTGTTCTTTGTTCAGTTGTCTTCTGTGCTCTCTGTTGAGTGGTCTTCCATGTTCTTTGTCGACTTCTGTACACTCAGGTCTGAGTGCGCTGTACCTGGTGGAGGGAAGGGGCTGATGAGACTGGGACTTCTCCCCCACAGTCCTGGAAGACGTTCTATGGACATTGGACATCGGAGTCAGTCCGCAAGGACTTCTGGAGCCCAATTCTTCGGAGCTCAGCCCGTATCCAAAGGATAAATGGTTCTAGATGGAGGAGAGGGATCCGGACCCTCGGAGCCTCTGTTTAGGTTTTTGCTTTTGGTTTTACGCCATAGCTGCGCTGCACGTTTGTTCTGTCTCTGTCTTTGTGTGTCTTTTTTGTTTTTTTGTTTTTATATTTGGTTCCCTTCTCTTTGAGAAGATGGGACAAACCCTAACCACCCCATTGAGCCTTACTTTAGACCACTGGCCTGACGTCCGCACCCGAGCCGACAACCTGTCAGTCGAGGTTCGAAAGAAGAAATGGGTGATCTTTTGTTCGTCCAAGTGGCCTACTGTTGGGGGAGAATGGCCAAGAGACAGCACTTTCAATCTCAATATTATTTCCCAGGTTAAGGCAAAAGTGTTCAGCCCGGGACCACATGGACACCTGGATCAACACACCTATATTGTTACCTGGGAAAGTTTGGCATGTGACCCGCCCCTATGGGTCCAGCCCTTTGTCATCTCTAACAACATCTCTAACAAACCCCAACCTCCTCTTACCCCTACAGCCCCTAAGGCTCCCCCTCCCCCGGAGAGCCAACCGCTTGTGCCTCTTCCTCCTGCACCTTCCCTTGCCCCACCCTCTTCTTCCCTATACCCCACCATTCTTAAGGAGAAGATTCCGAAAGAAAAACCTCCGAAACCTACCCCTGCATCCCCTCCTGTCCTTCCTCCGAACCCTGACTCTACCCTCACTGACTTTCTATCAGAAGAACCCCCTCCTTATGCAGATCCAGAGGATCCAGAGAGTCCGGATGGGCCGGAGACTGCAGCGGCGGGTGGACAGCCTGCACAAGTCTCCCCAGCCCCTTCACCCATGCCTGGAAGACTCTGGGGAAGGCACGAGCCACCCCCTGATTAAACTTCTCATGCCCTACCCTTGAGAGAGGGCCCAAACGGCCGACAGCAATACTGGCCATTCTCTCCCTCAGATCTATACTATTGTAAACACCATAACCCCCCATTCTCCAAAGATCCAATAACACTGACTAACCTGATTGAGTCTATTTTAGTCACCCACCAGGCCACTTGAGATGATTGCCAGCAACTCTTGCAAGCCCTGCTGACCTCAGAGGAAAAGCAAAGAGTCTTTTTGGAGACTCTGAAAAATGTCCCAGGTGACAATGGTAACCCAACCCTTTTGCCTAACGAAATTGACGAGGCCTTCCCTCTGATGTGACCTGACTGGGATTTTACCACAGCTGCAGGTAGGGGACATCTACGCCTCTATCGCCAGTTGCTAATCGTGGGTCTCCTAGGGCCAGAATGCCACCCCACCAATTTGGCCCAGGCTCAGCAAGTAATACAGGGAAATGAAGAGACACCCTCAGCCTTCTTAGAAAGGCTCAAGGACGCTTATAGGATATATACCCCCTATGACCCTGAAGATCCAGGGCAAGCTACAAGTGTATCCATGTCTTTCATTGGCAGTCTAGTCCGGATATTAGAAGCAAATTGCAGAGGCTTGAGGGTCTCCAGGGATATATTATACAAGACTTACTAAAAGAGGCAGAGAAGATCTTCAATAAGAGAGAGACTCCAGAAGAAAAA
>NW_004949192.1:899460-901134 GCF_000317375.1 Microtus ochrogaster
AGGGGCCCAGCATTCAGTTCTGACCCAGAATTCAGGGCCACTCAGCGAACGATCTGCTTGGGTCCAAGGAGCCACTGGTGGCAAGAGGTATTGATGGACAACTAATCGGAAGGTTCAGCTGGCTACTGGTAAGGTGACACATTCCTTTCTGCATGTTCCGGACTGTCCCTATCCTTTGTTGAGTAGGGACCTCCTCACCAAGCTAAGGGCCCAAATTCATTTCGAGGACACAGGGGCTAAGATAACGGGCCCAGATATAGGTCCCCTCCAAATTTTGACCCTCCAGCTGGAGGATGAATATAGACTTTACGAGCCCCCGGGGCAACAGACAATTGATATGGCCCCTTGGCTCAATGACTTTCCATTGGCATGGACAGAGACCAGGGGAATGGGGATGGCTTTACAACAACCTCCACTTATCATTCAATTGAAGACAACAGCTACTTCTGTTTCAATCAAGCAGTACCCCATGTTCCATGAAGCATATCAAGGCATAAGGCCCCACATCAAAAGACTGCTGGATCAGGGCATTGTCACTCCCTGCCGGTCACCATGGAATACCCCCCTTTTACCAGTAAAGAAACTGGGAACTGGGGACTACCGGCCAGTGCAGGATTTGAGGGAGGTCAACAAAAGGGTGGAGGACATACACCCCACGGTACCCAACCCCTACAACTTATTGAGCACTCTGCTACCATCCCACGTTTGGTATACCGTATTAGACTTAAAGGATGCCTTCTTCTGCTTGCGGCTGCATCCGGAGAGCCATTCCCTTTTTGCCTTTGAATGGAAGGACCCAGATCTTGTACTTTCAGGTCAATTGACCTGGACATGGGCTCCCCCAGGGGTTCAAGAACAGCCCAGCCCTCTTTAATGAGGCCTTACACCGGGACCTGGCAGACTTTCGGGTTCAGTACCCTGACCTGACATTGCTCCAATACGTAGATGACCTCCTTCTGGCGGCCACTTCAGAGAAAGAATGTCAGGAGGGTACAAAGGCCCTCCTACAGACATTGGGACAAGCAGGATATTGGGCATCAGCCAGGAAGGCTCAGATATGCCAGAAGCAAGTCATCTACCTAGGTTATCAATTAAAAAATGGACAGAGATGGCTGACCGAGGCGCACAAACAGACTATCACTAACATTCCTGACCCCTGGAACCCCCGCCAGCTGAGAGAGTTCCTGGGAACAGCGGGATACTGCCGCCTCTGGATCCCAGGGTTTGCAGAGATGGCTGCACCATTGTATCCATTAATTAAACAACAGGAGTCAGGCCAACACCTCCTGAACAGGGATGGAGCTCTGCAAAAAGTGACTGATGAATGCCAAGCCTGCGCTCAGGTAAATGCAGGCAGAACCAAGCTTGGTCCAGGAATTCAGGCTGGGGACATCGTCCTGGAGTACATTGGGAGATCGACTTTACAGAGGTTAAGCCAGGTCTCTATGGGTACAGATACCTCTTGGTGTTCATAGACACTTTTTCAGTATGGGTGGAAGCCTTTCCCACCAAACACGAAACCGCAAAGGTGGTGACCAAAAAGCTCTTGGAAGAAATCTTTCCCAGGTATGGAATGCCTCAAGTCTTAGGCACCGATAACGGCCCCGCCTTGGTCTCCCAGGTAAGTCAGTTGGTGGCCAAACTCTTAGGGGTCGAATGGAAATTACATTGTAC
>NW_004949192.1:902176-919637 GCF_000317375.1 Microtus ochrogaster
AAGACAGAGACAAAAGATGTTCGAATCACAACAAGGATGGTTCGAAGGATGGTTTAATAAGTCTCCCCTGGTTTACAACTCTATTGTCTTCTTTGATGGGTCCCTTGATTTTCCTCCTTCTGATACTCCTGTTTGGGCCCTGCATCTTAAACCACCTGGTCCAGTTTATAAAAGACAGGCTGTCAGTCATTCAGGCCCTAGTACTGACCCAGCAGTATCACATGTTACCACAACAAGATACCGAGGTTCTGTAATTGCTTTGAGTAAAAGATTTAACTCAATAATAAAAAGAAAAAAAAGGGGGAAATGAAAGACCCTACAGACCCCCCTCCTCAAAACCCACATCTAGCATGCTCCCGGGGGAACATCCTGTTTGCTTTAAAAAAAAATTCTCCGGATCAGCAGCCAGCCTGCTCTCGTAAGAACATCCCATGTGCTTGAGAGAGCAGGATGTCTTTGAGATAGGAAGACTGCAAGGCAGGATATCAATAAGATAGGACATCAACAAATAAGATAGGACCATTCATGCCCCCGCCTCATTCTGATAACCATGCTTTTGCTTCTATAAACTTGTTTTTGCTGACACCCATGCTGAGAGAGGAAACCATTCAACCATTCATGCCCCTGCCTCATCCCGATCGACCGATAACCACGCTTTTGTTTTGGTTCTGTAAACTTGCTGTTTGCTCCTCCCTATAAAAAGCCCGCCCTCCAGTTAGCAGGTGTGCAAGTCTTCTGAGAGATCTTGCTGCCCGCAGGTACCTGTGTCTACTCAATAAACCTCTTGCGATTTGCATCTGTGCAGTCTCGGCCTGTTCCGTGGCGTTGGAGAGGTCTCCTCCCGAAAACGGTCCTCGTCGAGGGTCTTTCAATCCTTTATTTGACTATTTTTCTCTCCATCCATGCTATATACCTGAAAGCTGAAATTTCTGTCTGTAGGTGGGTGATTATGAATCTTTGCTCAGTTGCTTCTTTCTACTGTCATTTTGTGTTATGCCTTTTATGAGTTTCTAATGGTATGGAATTAGCCAATTAAAACTGGCAATCTTATACTTCGTAAGAACTCAGAGTTCTTTTTTCTATGCTTCTTAACCTGAGATAAAATTGTAATGATTGTTTTCTTGATATTTAATACATGAATTCCAATAACATACAACAGTGGTTATTATTTCCTACAGAGCTTGTTGCTAATATAGCCTTGTAAGACACTGTGTAGACTCTAAATTATAAAGCAAAAATAACAGGAGGTATTTAGCAGAGAACCACAGATATTTTTTATGTAGCTAAATATTTACTACTCTTCTATTTCAGAGGTCATTTTTTGCATTTCTCCACTTTCAGCCTTGTTGCCAGTAAAGCCTAAATTAATAGGAATAATCTTCTACACTTGAATAATATGATTAACTCCATTAGATGGAAGAAATACCACACACTGATCAAGTGTCCAAGAGTCTGAGACTACAATGAAATGAAATGAAATAAATGAAAACTATGTCTATCACAGATTGAGCAATACAAATAAACAAAGGCTGAGCGATATAACCATAGATCAGTGTAAAGTTGTCTCCAAAATGCATTTTCTTTATATACTGGATGAGAAATAAAACAATGATGGGCAGGCAGCCTCTTTTAAAATGGATGAGAAACTTTGTTGGACAGAGTTGCTATATTACCTGTCTTTAAAATCCTCACTGATTTATACTGAAGACAGAAAAATTCTATCTTATTTAGAGGAGGTGGATGCATCCATCTCACCAGTGTCTTCCTGCCTCAACTTTATTCTACATCATTGGTCCTCCGAGGCTGAGGTAGCAGACACAGGTCATGCACAGGATCAAAAAGTACAAAAGCACCAGAAGCATTAACAAAGAAATCTGCTGTGTAATTTTTTTAATGGGAAAAATGTAACACTAGTCTGTCACTAATCAAAAGAAATTGATTTCCAATAAAGCTCATTACTGGCTGATGATATAGTGAGAAATGTGCCTACAAGGAAGGAGGAACAAAGTAGTAGATTTATTATATTCTGAACTGCATGGGAAAAGCAAACAAATATTGCAGAGTTGAACGTGTGTCCCTAACAACAGAAGGCTTGTAACAAGTACATTTCTGTAAAATAATTTCTGGTCACTCTTGCTTGGGGAAAGGTAGAATGGCATCTGCAAAATATTCCCATATTTTCATAAACTCTAGGAGTTGACAATGAACATTGACCCATGCCATAGCAATCCCACAGTGGATCTCCCTAGTGTTTGTAAGACATGAACATCTGAAAAGGATTATGTTCTTTACAAAAGATACAGCTCTTCAATCCTGAGACAGGGATTGCACATCTTAAAGACATAGTTTAACTTCAGAAACAGGAAGCTACTTGCTGCACAGGAGGCAGGAGCTGGTGGCTTGCTGCTCTAATCCGGGGAATATAATAATTGCTGCCCCTGTGAAATTCTCCAGCTTCTGACCCCTGCACAGGTCAGAAGCAGGGTGCCTTTTCTCGATCAAAGTACAGTGGGGCTTTGATTATACCCAGGTCCAACAGAGAATTGGACAATAACCAGAGCCTGACTAGTAAGAATCTACACTGCTGACACTTTATTAGCACTCCTGGCCTCTGATTGAAAGATTGTGGGCACTCAAATTGAGCACGAAATAAGAACCAATAAGGATCTCAATCCTAGTCATGTAGGCAAATCCTGCTATGCTCTTGGAACTCTCCATCAGAGCACCTGATTCATACTTGTATCACATGAATGTATTTTGCAACTAAAGCTGTCTAATGTAGAATGGAAGTGAGGGAAAATGTAGTTTGCCCAGGGCTCTGGCTTCATTTATCAAAAAGAAAAAACATCCTCTGGCAAATGGAGGTAGTCCTCTAACTTTCTGTCTAGACTAACAACCTAAAAATCTACATAAAAGCCTTAGTCTCTTCTAGGAGTGTGGTGGTTTTGGTTCTAGTCATCAATGCTGCTAGTTGCTGTAATGCTTAATCATATTACCCAGGCATAAATATTAAATTGTGAAATAGAGCTTTTCTGCTGTATTTATTTTTTAAAGTATGTATATATGTATGCATGCATTGTTTGTATGTATATAAACATATTTCCATAAATGTAAACATTTATATAAACATTTATATATGTGTGTGTGTGTATGCATGTACTTAGGTATGTTTGCATGAATGTATGGATTTATTTATATTTTATGTATGTATGTATATATGCACATGTATATTTTCTGCATGCATGCATGTATATTTGTATGTATGTGTGTGTACATACTCAGTTGCCTGAGAAGAGATGCATGTGCTCTATTTAAGTGTTACTTACAGGCTCTGAACTGCTCATCCCTATTTGTTAAACAAGTGTCATGTTTGTTAAGCAAAAACTGAGGTCTTATTTTCAGAAAGAAATATTCTCGATACATGCATATTCTGAATAATTGCACATTTCTCTGATATACTGTGTTTCTACACTTGTCTGTATGCCTTTGGAAAATTATGCATTTGCTAATTTTGGTGTCACAGAGCCAATTCATACCTGTAAAACTTCTGTTAGTGGTAATATGTTATTATTAAAATATTGAACCAATTCACTACATTCCTATCACTAGAATTTCTCTCCAATCACTAGTCCATCCTTTATACATTTACTTACTCTCTTTTCTGTTACATATGTTTTCAGGAAAATCAGCTGTGTGTCCATAGAAATTTTTAAAATAACTGTCTTTGTTATATAATTAATTATAATTCTGGAGGCTTAGTATTACAATACACATATTTAAAAATTTAGATGATTGGCAGAACAATAGTTAAAATTCCTTATACAACATTAATATTTGAGGTAGAATTCCAGAGAAAATAAATGTTGTGAAGCATTTTGAAAGTCGATTGTTCTGTGTTCTTAACATGTTTCAGAACTTCATAACTCGTAAGATGCTAACTCCAAGTTGAAGCAAAATATACAAGAAACATTTTTATTATTTATTTTACATTCTTATCATTTTTGATATGTTAGAATGTATGTAAAGAATTAAATTGATTAGGAATGGAATCTTGAGCCATTTTATTTCTATCCCCTAGAACTTGTTAGTGAAACTCTCCTTCATGATCGCACACTGATAAAATTGATCATGCCCACACTGCACTCCTGTTATGCACATACCACTTTTGCCTTTGAAACATCTCCTTCTTGTACTTCCAGTCTGGTTCATAAATTTTGTCTACGAAAGGTGATAAGTCATTGTTATCCTAGGTCAGGGTGACCTTGTAAATGCATATACATTGTATAAAGGATCTGTCTATCTCCATAGTAGATGAAATTCCTGCCACCTTCATAATTCCATGAAATCTCCCACTAAAAATTTCTTAAAACCTCTCCTCTTTGAAGACACCATCTGCTTTCTCTGAATCTTTCTCTTCTTCAAAACTTGATCTCATGTTTAAGTCATATAATTTGATAAGAAATGTGAATATTATTTGGCAGTTCATCATGAAAAATTAGAAGTATAGTGAGGAAAATAGCATTGGCTAAATCACCACATTATTAATAGACATGTTTTGGACTGCAGTCATTTATCATAAATGTCTTCTACAAACTTCTTTCCCAGGCTTTTTAGCCTCATCATAAGCCATGAGCACAGATTCTTTTTCTTCCGGAGGAAATCAGACTCAGCAACGATTGTGTCACCTTGTCCTTCTAGCACTTGAGGTGCACTTCTTCCTCTTGTGGTGCCTTCTCCCTTCCCTGAAATACTTATATATTACCACGGGGAGGACAATTTATAAAAGTAGAGTTGTATACCATAAGAGGAGGAAGAAGTTTGGTACTCAGGCAAGAGTATTGTGACCCTGCTTGCTCTTCCATGTGGGGATGGACAGACTTCAAGAGTATCTGAGAGCTGGCCCAGATAAACTCTCCAAGATGTGAGTTGTACGGTTGAGATGGTAGTCTTGTGTAAGTCACCTGCCCATATCTGTGGGGAGCAATTCAAATTATCAGACAAACTGAGAGCAGAGTTTTCCCCTGCCACACAGGTTTACCTTTAGTTATTTTCACATTCCCATTGTAACAGCTTGGAGATCTTCCATGGAGATTATTCCTAACTCTTCATACTTAGACCAGTTACTTATGTTACTCGGTGCCAAGTATGGGATCAGTCAAGAGAACCTAGTTACATACACCTCACTATTGTTGTGGAATATTAAGTAAGGTGTGTTACATTAATTTATGCTGTGAAATATTGAGTAACTTAAAGATGTGTTACATTCTTTTATGTTCAGTTTGTTTATTGTTGTAAATCAGTGTTACTTCCCCAACAAAAAAATAAATGTTTGGTCTAAAAAAAAGAGCTGAACATTCAACAGCTATACTGTTGTGAAAAATTGACAAGGTTGGGGGACGGAGATTATACAGAGAAGGAGAAATCTAAGGGAAGAGGAGGGGAGACATATATTCACAGTAAGGATCAGTCTCCATGTGTTTATTTGACAGCTGGGTGGTAGGAAACCAAAGGAATAAAATCAAACTAGAAAATGGAAATTTGAAACATAGTCATCAGTTTAAAAGTACTTTTGGTATGGATGAAAGACACTGCTATTTGTCCACGACAATTGGACTTTCAAAATGAATTACCCATTAATAGCTACGTCATTCATGATATTGAATACAAAACCATTGGTTCGAGTGTTCAAGCTATCCTTAAGGAGCACCTGTAAAGAAAGCAGACAAAAAGTGTGTGAAGGTTCACACTGAGAATTCTAATTCTATACCAGGAAATGGTATCAAAATTTGTTAAAAGCAGTGCTAGTCTTAATAATCACATGGTATCAGGATCCATTGAGAGACATGTGAGCATCTCCAAAAACATTATTTATCATTTTAAAAGTAGTGATTTAACAATGTTGTTAAAATAACTATTACTATAGATAAAGAACAAAAGTTAAGCCAAGGCATGGAATCTAGGTTGGTAATATATTAGGAGAAACAGAAACGTAGTGAAAATTGATATTATTCATAACTATTTTTTTCTTTTTTATTTTTTTTAGTTGTTACAAAAAAATTCCACGTCCTCCACATTTCCCATTTCCCTCCCCCTCCTCGCACACATTGCCCCCTCTCCCTACTCCCCTACCCATCTCACCCTTTCCCCAACTCCATTCCCCCTCCCTCTCAAGAATGAAGAGCAGTCCAGATTCCCTGCCTTGCGGGAAGTCCAAGGTCCTCCCACTTCTATCCAGGACAAGGAAGGTGAACATCCAAACAGGCTAGGCTCCCACAAAGCCAGTTCATGTATTAGGAACGAAACCTAGTGCCATTGTCTTGGCTTCTCATCAGCCTTCATTGTCCGCCACATTCAGAAAGTCCAGTTTCATCCCATGCTTATTCAGTCCCAGTCCCGGTGGCCTTGGTGAGTTCCCAATAGATCAGTTCCACTGTCACAGTGGGTGGGTACACTCTTCGTGGTCCTAACTTTCTTGCTCATGTTCTCCCTCCTCCTGGTCCTCCTTTGGATCTTGAGAGCTCAGTCCGGTACTCCAATTTGGGTCTCTGTCTCTGTCTCGATCTATCGCCAGATGAAAATTCTAAGGTGATATGCAAGATATTCATCAGTATGGCTATAGGATAGGGTCATTTCATGTTCCCTCTCCTCAGTTGCTCAAGGTACTAGCTGGGGACACCTCCCTGGACACCTGCAAGCCCCTCTAGAGTCAAGTCTCTTGCCAACCCTAAGATGGCTCCCTTAATTAGGATATATATTTCTCTGCTCCCGTGTCCACCCTTCCTTTATCCCAACCATCCCATTCTCCCAAGTTCCCCCCAATCTCCCCTTCTCATGTTTCTCACCCCATTTCCGCTTAGCCCCATGCCACCTCACCCCCAAGTTCCCACGTTTTGCTCTGCAATCTTGTCTACTTCCCATATCCAGGTGGATGACTATATGTTTTCTTTGGGTTCACCTTATTATTTAGCTTCTCTAGGATCACAAATTATATGCTCAATGTCCTTTATTTATGGCTAAAAACCAATTATGAGTGAGTACATCCCATGTTCATCTTTTTGGGTCTGGGATACCTCGCCTAGAATAGTGTTTTCTATTTCCATTTCCATGCAAAATTCAAGAAGTCATTGTTTTTTACCACTGAGTAATACTCTAATATGTATATATTCCACACGTTCTTCATCCATTCTTCTATTGAAGGGCATCTAGGTTGTTTCCAGGTTTTGGCTATTACAAATAATGCTGCTATGAACATAGTTGAACAAATGCTTTTGTCATATGATAGGGCATCTCTTGGGTATATTGCTGGATCTTGGGGAAGGTTGATCCTGAATTTCCTGAGAAATAGCCACACTGATTTCCAAAGTGGTTGCACAAGTTTGCATTCCCTTTATGATAAAGGTCTTAGAGAGATTAGGGATACAAGGATCATACCTAAATATAATAAAAG
Organism: Microtus ochrogaster; assembly: GCF_000317375.1. NCBI lineage: Eukaryota > Metazoa > Chordata > Mammalia > Rodentia > Cricetidae > Microtus > Microtus ochrogaster. The sequence goes on from NW_004949192.1 coordinate 909,624, forward strand.
CTATTTATAGCAAGATGATAGCTAACATCAAATTAAATGAAGAGAAACTCAAAGCCATCCCACTAAAATCAGGAACATAACAAGGCTGTCCACTCTCTCCATACCTTTTCAATATAGTGCTTGAAGTTCTAGCAATAGCAATAAGACAACATAAGGGGATCAAAGGGATTCGAATTGGAAAGGAAGAAGTTAAACTTTCATTATTTGCAGATGATATGATAGTGTAAATGAGCGACCCAAAAAACTCCAGCAAAGAACTCCTACAGCTGATAAACACCTTTAGTAGCATGGCAGGACACAAGATAAATTCCAAAAAATCAGTTGCCCTCCTATACACAAAGGATAAGGAAGCAGAAAGGGAAATCAGAGAAGCATTACCTTTCACGATAGCCACAAATAGCATAAAATATCTTGGGTTAACTCTAACCAAGGATGTGAAGGATCTATTTAACAAGAACTTTAAGTCCTTGAAGAAAAAAATTGAGGAGGATACCAGAAAATGGAAGGATCTCCCTTGCTCTTGGATTGGGAGGATCAACATAGTAAAAATGGCAATTCTACCAAGGGCAATTTATAGACTCAATGCAATCCCCATTAAAATCCCAACGAAATTCTTCATAGATCTTGAGAGGATATTAATCAACTTTATATGGAAAAACAAAAAAAAAAAAACCAGGAAAGCCAAAACAATCTTATACAATAAAGGAACTTCTGAAGGCATTATCATCCCTGACTTCAAACTCTATTACAGAGATTTATTATTGAAAACAGCTTGGTGTTGGCATAAAAACAGAGAAGTCGATCAATGGAATAGAGTAGAAGACCGAGATTTTATCCCACAAACCTATGAACATCTGATTTTTGATAAAGGAGCTAAAACTATTTAATGGAAGAAAGAAAAGGTAGCATCTTCAACAAATGGTGCTGGCAGAACTAGTTGTCAACCTGTAGAAGAATGAATATAGATCCATATCTATCGCCATGCACAAAAATCAAGTCCAAATGGATTAAAGACCTCAATATCAGGCTCAACACACTGAACCTGATAGAGGAGAAGTGGGAAGAACTCTACAACAAATGGGCACAGGAGACCACTTCCTACACATATCCCCAGCAGCACAGTCATTAAGGACAACATTGAAGAAATGGGACCTCCTGAAACTGAAAAGCTTCTGTAAAGCAAAGGACACAGTCACCAAGACAAAAAGGCAACCCACTGACTGGGAGAAGATCTTTACCAACCCTGCAACAGACAAAGGTCTGATCTCCAAAATATATAAAGAACTCAAGAAACTAGACTTTAAAATGCTAATTAACCCAATTAAAAGATGGGGCACTGAACTGAACAGAGAATTCTCAACAGAAGAAATTCAAATGGCCAAAAGACACTTAAGGTCATGCTCATCCTCTTTGGTGATCAAGGAAATGCAAATTAAAACAACTTTGAGATACCATCTTACACCTGTCAGAATGGCTAAAATCAAAAGCACCAATGATAGCCTTTGTTGGAGAGAATGTGGAGTAAGGGGCACACTCATCCATTGCTGGTGGGAATGCAAACTTATGCATAACTATTAACTATGGCAAGTAATAATCTACAAGGAAAATCTCTACAGGTTCTAAGAGCAAAGCAATGTGATTTCAGATCCGAAGTGATTGAAAATTTCCTAGTTCCTATGCCCCTGTGTGACTGAGTAGTTGTATCCAGACCAAATTTATTTCCTAGTTGCTTGTGAAGAATGCTCTAAAATCTTGTCTATTTACTCATTTCTTGTATCTTTCAAAAACGTCAAATTTACGTCTCTGTGTGACAGAAAAATGTTTCAGGAATAAGTATTCTTTGAAATTATTTTTCTCAAATTCATCATCTGAAAATAAGCAAATAAGTGAGGAGTCAACAAATTCTCACTTGTACCTAGATTCTATTATTCATGGAACGTTGAGTTTGATTATGTCACAGGATATAAAACTTGAAGCAAAAGTGTATATTCCCAGTGTGTGAAGTGGCAGAAAAGCAAAGCTGTCATCATCAAGAAAAAGAATAGCACATGCCTTTATGAGTTTAAAAATTGTGGTGATCAGGTTTGTTATACAGAAAGCATAAGCCCTAAGATACAGTGATCTCCTAAAAATTTGTAACACAGGCAGAGTGGTTCATATGTATTCTATATGTTACTACCCATAGATTATCAGGTACCTGTCCCCGAGCTGCTTCAAGTATATGAGCTTTTAAATGTAGAACCTTATGAGTCACGTTTGAACACAATAACTGTATTTTACCTTTGAAATGACATTTCTTGTTATATTTATAACCATTTTCCCCTTCTGCCCACATCCTCATAGAAAATGTAGAAACTACTGTCTGTGGTGTGGGCAGCAGTGTTTTTTTGCATACATAATGGGGATGGAACACAGACATAGTGTGGAAAATTGCAGGCTACAACTTGTCATCTACCACATAATTCAAATTAAGAGACTCTGCATCTTCTGTACCATATACCCTCCTTAGAGGTCATACATCATGTCCTATATGGAGAACACTAGAAACTAAGGCAAAAAACCCAAAATGTACATCAGAACTTTGGTGATAATATTTTGAGAAACATGTTCAGGTCTTATTCATAAGATGTTAATTAAAGAAAAAAAAACTACTTGCTATTAGCCCTGATAGTTGTGGAAAAATTAAATCATTTCAGTTCTACCACCCCTGTAATATCTCTTAGACAGCAAAAGTAGCATGCTAACGCTATCACACCAGCTATTAATAAATTCCACGCAGTAGATGACTGAATTCAAAGCAGTTTAAACTTTAATATAGAACTCAGATTGCAAAGTTGAATTTATGAAACCCTTAAACGCAGAAAAATGGGAAAGAGTAAGATATTCAATCTGATAATTTTGTACAAAAAGACAGTGGGAAAGAAGGAAAATGGTGTCTGAGAATCTCCAGCGGCCATGTGAATACTGTCACTGCAGAGCAGTGTTTCACTGTGGAGTGAAGGAACAGCCCATATTGTTCGCTGTTCGATAATTATTTCCACAGTGTATCCCAGTCCTCCCAGCAGGTGATGCAGGACTCTGAGACCAAGACAGGGAAGATTAACCTTAGAGAAGAAATGGCTTAAGAGGCAGGAATATATTCCTTACACAGTAAACAGGAGCAGGTGGCTCAGAGCAAAAGTAGGATGTTTCGCAGCACTTTCCTGTCTGTGCTAAGTCTCCACTGCTCTGCCTCCCTCGGGGGTCAGCAGCAGGCTTCCTTCTCTGGAGCAGTTTACTGTCAGGCTATGGCTAGATCAGCTACCAGCTGATAGCTGGACTCCAGCCAGGAGCCTGACTGCTAAAATGCCCAGCTGAGGAAATTTTTATTTGCTGTGTTTGCCTCTGATTGGAGGAGTGTATGCACTCTAATTGAGAATTAATTAATTTAGAACCAATCAGAGGAGAGACCTCAAACCTCAGCTAGAAAGCAGGGGGAAAAAAGCCTGCAGTAACCTAGGTGATTTCCACCAGAGCTACTGAATCATCTGTCCCTCCCTCCTCAATGTCTGATGCAACAGAACAAAGAAAGTGAAAGGGAAAGATAGGAAAAAGATGAATTTATACCCTGAGCTCTAGCTACAGTTCACCATGGGATCAGGAAAAACACTAATGAGTTTTAAGGATGGCACCACTTGAGACAGATGCCTGGCAGCCCTGCTGTGCTTGTTGATGTACCTGGAAGGCAGAAAATCAAAATGATATATATTGTCCTTGCAGATGCTCACATCTCATTCAAAAGATACCTGGTATCATGTGATTGTTTAGACTAGTATCTCTTTTAACAAACTTCGATACCCTCTCCAACTATAGCATTAGGCTTCTCTATGTGAACTTTCACACTCTCTTTGCTTTCTTTCCAGGTGCTCCTTAAGAATAGCTCATACACTTTAACTATTGGTTTGTATTAAATATCATGAATGATGTAGATATTAATAGGCAATTCATTTTGAAATTTTGATTGTTGTGGGTAAATAGCAGTGTCTTTAATGCATACCAAACATCCTTTTTTAAAATTTTTTATTGAGAAAAAGAGAAAAAAAAAGTTTCTGCCTCCTCCCAGCCTCCCATTTCCCTCCCCCTCCTCCCACTTTTCTCCCACTCCCCCCACTCCTTTCACCCTCCCTCTCCAGTCCAAAGAGCAGTCAGGGTTCCCTTTTAAATTGATGACTATATTTCAAAATTCTGTATTGCACTAGAGTATCTAGAAGATATGACACTTACATATGTTGCTAGTGATGTTCAAGAGTTACTTCTCCCTCAGAAATATGCAGTGAACCTTCCAGTATCATGCACAGTTGCCAATAAGTGTAAAGTTTCTTTTAGAACAAGACCAATTTATTCACTTTTGATGACATATCAAGAATGTCCTCAGCAAGAGGGTGAAACAGAGCAGAAGTACAAGTTGCACTTGCCAGCAAAGAGTCACAATCAGAAAATGTTGACAGAAATCAGCGGTTTCCTCTGGATAGAGAACATCTATTCCCAAACATCAAGACATATGATTAGTCCTTGACAGTACTGGCTGAATTAGACTAGTGTTCTCTTTTTAATATGTACTTATTTATTTTACGTGGTGACTGTAGCCTTCTCTCCCTCCTCTCCTCCCAGGACCATATTCCACCTCCTTTCAACTCTCCATCCACCCCTCTTTTGTATTTGCTCAGAAAGGGGCAAGCTTTCCAGGGGCATCAACAAGTACAGCAGGGCAGTCTGTCTCAAGTGGTGCCATCCTTCAAAACTCATTGGAGTTTTCCTTACATTAGTCTTCTTCCTGATACCATTGTTAATTGTAGCTAGAGCTCGGGGTATAAACACATCTTTTTCCTATCTTTCCCATTCACTTTCCCTGTTCCTGTTCAATCAGACAGTGAGGAGGGAGGGACAGTAGCTCTGGTGGAAATCACCTAGGTTACTGCAGGCTTTTTTTTTCTGCTTTCTATGCTGACATTTCCTCTGATTTGTTCTAAATTAATTAATTCTCACTTAGAAGGCACACACTCCTCCCATCAGAGGCAAACACAGCAAATAAAAATTTTCTCAGCTGGGCATTTTAGCAGTCAGGCTCCTGGCTAGAGTCCAGCTATCAGCTGGTAGCTGATCTAGCCATAGCCTGACAGTAAACTGCTCCAGAGAAGGAAGCCTGCTGCTGACCGCCCGAGGGAGGCAGAGCAGTGGAGACTTAGCACAGACAGGAAAGTGCTGCAAAACATCCTACTTCTGCTCTGAGCCACCTGCTCCTGTTTACTGTGTAAGGAATATATTCCTGCCTCTTAAGCCATTTCTCCTCTAAGGTTAATCTTCCCTGTCTCAGTCTCAGAGTCCTGCATCTTCTGCTAGGAAGACTATATACTGTGGGAATAATTTTCCTACGGCAACCAGGTATGGGTTGTTCTTTGCTCCACTGTGATAAATAGGTCTGAAGTGATAGTATTCACATGGCCACTGGAGGTTCTCAAACACTGTTTTTATGTTTCTGACTGCCTTATTATACAAAATTATCACATTAGATATCTTGTCTGCTTTTTTAGGGGTTTGAAAATTTTAGGACATCACTATTGCTTAGGGCTTATGCTTTTGTGTAACAAACCTGACCACCTCAAATTTTAAACTCATAAGGAGATGTCTTATTCTTTTTCTTCATGCTGAAAGCTTTGTTTATCTGCCACATTACACACTGGGGATAGACACTTTCGCTTCCTGTTCTATATCCTGTGACATAGACAAGCTGAACATTTCACTAATATTAGAATCATGAATGCACACCAAAAATCATTTTAACTTGATGACTATGTTTCAAATTCCACTGCTTTGGGTTCCTATGACACAGCTCTCAAATCAAGACATGTATAGTGATTCTTACATGAGAATAAGTGGCTCCTCTCCTCTTCCCTAGATTTCTATTCTTATTTATTATCTCTGTCTGACAACCCTGCCAATTTTCCTTACCAACCTAGGCTTTGTCTGTTTAGCTCTTGTTTTAGATAAATCATGTTATTTTTGGCAGCTGAGGTAACACTGCTTTATAACATTCAACAAGTGCCACATAAAGAATGCAACACATCTTTGTGTCGTTAAATATTCAATATCATAAATTAATGTAACACAACTTAAGGTAATTTTTTACAACACCTGTGAGTTGTATGCAACTGTATTCTGTTGGCTGATCCTACACACCATGCCAAGTAACACAATTAACAGGTCACTTTTTCCCAGGAAGTCCTCCTACCAGGTGCAACAGAAATGAAACAATCACCAAATGCAAACCTGTGTGGGAGTGGCAAACCTTACTCTTAGTTTGTCTGATATTTGAATTGTTCCCCACAGATTTGAGCAGGTGACCCATACAGGACTACCATCTCTGCCCTACAACTCACATCTTGGAGAGTTTAGCTGGGCCAAAAATTAAAGCTCCTCTTAGCTCTTCTTGAAGTCTGTCCATACCCACATAGAAGAGCAAGCAGACTCACAATACCCTTGCCTGAGTACCGAATTTCCCCCACGTATTTTTTATATAAAACCCTAATTGATAAATTTTCCTCATAACGGTGATATATGAGTATTTTATGGAAGATAACAGACTGCACCACAAAAAGAAATAGTGCACCTAAGGTGCCAGAAGGGAAATTCTGTGCTGAGTCTGATTTCCTCCAGAAGAAGTAGAATCTGTGCTCATGACTTACAATGAGGATAAAAAGTCTGTCAAGAAGTTTGTAGAAGACATCTATGATAAATAACTGAAGTTGAATACATGTCTATCACTAATGTGGTAATTTATCCAATGCTATTTGCTCACGGTGCTAGCAATTTTTCAAGATGAACTGCAAAATAATACTCACATTCCTTATCAAATTATATGACTTAAACATGAGATCAAGTTTTGAAGAAGAGAAACCTGAAGGGAAAACAGGTGGGATCTTTAAAGTGGAGAAGCTTTAAAGCATTTTTAGCAGGAGATTACATGAAATTGTTACAGAAGGTAGCAGCAGTTTATCGACTATGTTGATAGACAGATTTATGACACAACATGTAGGCATTTACAAGGCCACCCTGCACTAGGATATCAAAGACTTATCACGTTTGAATAGCCAAACTATATCAACCTGACTGGAAGTACATGAAGGAGAAATTTCCGAAGGCAAAAGTGGTGTGTGCATAACAGGATGCAGTGGGAGCATGATCAGTCAATGTTAACAGTGTGGGATCATGAAGGAGGGTTTCACTAATGAGCTCTAGGGGATAGAAGTGGAATAGCTCAAGGTTACATTCCTACTCAATTTAATGCATTACATACTTTCGAACATATCCAAAAATTAGGTAAAATAAATAATAGAAATAGTTCCTGTACACTTTGCTTTCATTTGATATTAGTATCTTACTAATTATGAAGATTATGAAACACACTAAGAACACTCATCAAATGCTGGTTGGAAATCAAACTTGTGCAACCACTTTGGAAATTAGTGTGGCAGTTTCTCAGAACATTGGGCGTCAACCTACCTCAGGATCCAGCAATACCACTTTTGGGAATATACCCAAAAGATGCTCATCCATACTACAAAAGCATTTGTTCAGCTATGTTCATAGCAGCCTTAGTTGTAATAGCCAGAAGCCGAAAACAACCTAGATGCCCCTCAACAGAAGAATGGATAAAGAAAGTGTGGAACATCTACACATTAGAGTAGTACTCAAAGGTAAATAAACTATGACATCTTGAATTTTGCATACAAGTTGTTAGAAGCAGGAAACATTATCCTGAGTGAGATAACCCAGACCCAAATATTCGAATATGGTATGTACTCACTCATTAGTGTATTCTAGTTATAAAAAAGGACATTGAACCTATAGTTCATGATCCTAGAGAAGCTAAGTAATAAGGTGAACCCAAAGAAAAATGTATATAGATCCACATGGAAATTGGAAGCAGACAAGATAGCCTGGCCAAAGTTGAGCACATGGAGGTTGGGAGTAGAGGAAAAAGGAGAGGAGGAGGGAGATGGGAGAAGGGGAGGGTTTGTGAGAGCTTGGGGGAGTGGGATGGTTGAGATGTAGGAAGGACAGATATGGATGCAGGGAAGGAGATACCTTAATGAGGGAGTCATTTTGAGGTTGGCAAGAGGCTTGGATCTAGACGCATTCCCAGGAGTCCACAGGGATGACCCCAGCTAGGACCCTGGACAGTGGAGGAGAAGGTGCCTGAACTGGCCTTGTCCCATAGTCAGACTGATGACTAGCTTGAATATCACCTTAGAACCTTCATCCAGCAACGGAAGAGATAGAGACAGAGACCCACACTGGAGCACTGGACTGAGCTCCCAAGGTCCAGTTGAAGAGCTGGAAAGGGAGAATATGAGCAAAGAAGTCAGAACCATTAGGGGTTCACCCTCTGAGACAGTGTGCCTGAGCTAATGGGAGCTTACCAACTCCAACTGGACTGGGAATGAAGGAGCATTGAATCAAACTGTTCCCTCTGAATGTGGTTTACAGTTGGGGCAGATTGAGGGGCCATTGACAATGGAACTGGAATTTGTCACTACTGCATGTACTAGATTTTTGGGATCCTATTCACTTTGGATGAATACTTTGCTCGTCCTGGATGAAGTGCGGAGGGCCTTGGACTTACCACAGGGCAGGGTGCCTTGCCCTCTCTTAGGACTAGAGGGCGGTTGGAGGGAGGGTGTTGGGGGGAGTGGGAGGGAAGTAAGAGGAGGGGAGGAAGTGTGGGAATTTTTATTGCTATTATTTTTAAAGTACAAAAAATAACTTGAAACAAACAATATTCTCAAATGTAGGGAATTACATCTATGAATTTAGACTTCTGTCACAAGAAGACTGGAATTGGGGAAATACAAAGGATAGACTCAGAAATAGGAAAGTAGTAGAATATTTAGCTGCATAAAAGGAATATCTGTGGTTCTCTGCTTAATATCTCCTGTTATTATTGCTTTATGGTTTACAGTCTACACAGTGTCTTGTATGGCTGTATCAGCAAACTGCGAGAGAGGAAATAGTAACCACTGTTGCCTGTAATTGGAATTCATATATTAAAAATCAGGAAAACAATCATTACCATTTTATCTCAGGCTAAGAATCATTGAATTAAGAAATCTGAGTTATTACAAAGTATGAGATTGCTTGTTTTGATTGGCAAATTCAATACCATTGAGAAACACTGTGCCATTCGGACATTGCTAATATACCACTGCATGCAACTAGGTGGTGATGATACATATATCAAAAAACTTTTACACTTATCAACTAATTATCATCAATAATTTTGGGTGCATAATTTCATCAGTATTAAATATAACATTCTAATATCCTGTGTAAGATTCTTAAAGGCTAAGCCTTAAAAGGGTGGTTTATATTATTTTATCAGATGAAGAAAGGGAAAGGACAGATTTCCACATAGCCCTGAGAGTCTGTCAATGTGCTGGTATTAGATTCCATAGCCACGCACACAGATTATTTACATGAACACATGTCATAAAATAGAGAGTAAACACATGTACTAAGGATAGTGTATTGATTGGAGGGGAATTCTTATGATTGTTGTGAAAGAAATGTAGTCAATAGTTTAATATGTATTTTTCACACGTTAATAATGAAGAGAATATGAGTATAAATTGGCTCTTTGAAACCACAGTTAATGCCAAATGCATGCAGACATGTGTGGAGCCACAAAGAAAATCTTAAAAGCAAATAGGCAATGTTGAGTTTATATATATAATTGAATATTTCTTTCTAAAATTAATACCTCACATTATTTTTTTTCTTCTCAGATCATGCTTTACTGGAGTGCACTTGGTTGAGAGAGAACATGAAGCGAAGGGGGGCAGGAAACGAGAGAGCAAGAGAGAGAGAGAGACACGAGAGGAACGAGAGACGCGAGAGACCATTATTTTTTAATTCTCATGACATTGTTATATACAGCTTGAAAACTGGAGATATTCAGAGAAGGGCTTGAAAGTCCTT
>NW_004949192.1:922369-936090 GCF_000317375.1 Microtus ochrogaster
AAAATAAAATGCCCAGCAAAACTTTTGTTATGTGTTTCTTGCTTAATATTGTTTATTGCTTGTAATTTTATATTTGGTATCTGTTCCTATTGTATATAGTTGTATTGGATTTGGTTCGATCTTGTTTAGACAAAAGGGTGAGATGATGGGGAAGCTCAGCCAATCACATCTTGCTTCTTCCCCAGGGAAGGAAACCTGGAGATCTAGGTGCACTCGCTCTCTGAGCTAGGTGTTCGTCTGACCCATTTGGACATCGGAACTTTTACTCCGGTCATGTCAGTTTCCCCTGTTTTCAATTATTAAATTATATCTGTTGTTTTGAGCTGGTCTGGTTATTTTTAGCATACCGGTAGAATATGCCTTCATATACATATCTATAAAAATATGTATACATGTATAGACAGAGAGAATATATATATGAAGAAAGCTAACAGTCAAGCATTTAATCATTGCAGTTGGGGAATTTGGCATGGCAAATTAGAAAATGAGATTAACAAGCAGTTATTTGTAGCCCAGAATCACAAAAAGGCAGATTTGACTTTCAGGTAGATGCCCCAGCAACCGATACAGGATGAATTGCTATTTGCCACAAGTTGTTTTTTTTTTTTTTTCCATTTATCAATTTGAGTCAGAACACAGGAAAAATGACAATTTTTCCTCTCTTTTCCTTTCAATTTCCCTTCTTCTGCTGCAGCATGCACTTGGGTGGGAGTGGAAAAAAAATCAATAAACATCTAAAACAGAGATCTCCAAGGTTACCCCAGAATTTGCCTTCATTGCTGAATTTGAAATTGCTCTATTCATTAGTCCTTATTTTCTGCTCACTTTGAATGCACACACTCCTTCACTTAGAGCCCAGGAGTGCTAATAAAAGCATCAGCAGTGTGGGTTCTCTCCAGCCGGGTCTGGCTTTAGTTCAGGTCTCACAGTAGGTGAACAAAAGCCCGGCTGTACAATTGCCCAGACTAGGCAGACTGCTCCTCAGTTTTGCAGGAGTCGGAGCTGTGGAAAGCAGCAAAGACAGGGATTGTTGGATTCCCAGCATTGTACCTCCGAGGAACCTGATCCTGTGTTCTATTCAGCAAGTAGGATCCTGCTACTGAAGGTACTGCTTCTCTTTTAAGATGTGAGTTTTTTCTAAATTTCTATATTCTTACATTAATATTAAAATGTATATTTTAAGAGCATGATGTGGCTCTGTAAAATTAAAATTGATGTCAAATGCATGCATACATTTTGGAACCACAAATAATATTATATGAACAAAAGAGCAATTTTTTCAAATATTCAAGTCTTATGACTATTTCCTTTTAAAAGTAATGCCTCAGATTATTGCATAATCATCAGGACACTATTACATACAGTATGCAAATTGGGGACGTTCAGAGAATGGGCAAAAATAACATTTCAACTTACAAACAAGCATGTAATTTCAGGCACTGAAATATATTGAATAAATGGTTAAATTTAAGCTGAAATTAAAGCATTTAAATATTATATGTGAACTCTGATACAGCATATCATAAAATGACAGAAACAAAACCAATTGGCAGCAAAGATTTATAATCACCCTCCTACAGGCAGAAATTTAAGCTTTTGAGTATATAGCCAGGATGCAGACGCTGGTAGACAAATATAGGATCACTCCATACTTGTCACGGATATTTCGTTTCATTTTGTTTTGTTTGTTGTTGTTTTGTTTTGTTGATATATGAGACCTTACCTAGGGAATTCACATTTTTCCTCATATAAAATTTCAATTGCTCAGCTTCAGCTGCAAAATACTTTCAGGTTGGCACAAGAATGAATCAGCAACTCAGATGGAAATCTCAAAGATTACCACAGTAATTGCCCTCTTTGCTAGAATTGAGATCAGTCTCCTTATTGGTCCTTAAACCACGCTCAATTTGAATGCCCAAAATCCTTCAATCAGAGCCCAGGAGTGCTTATAAAAAGCGTCAGCAGTGCAGCTTCTTTCCAGTGGGGCTCTGGCTATAGTCCAGGTCTCAGTAGGACCTGGGCTATAGACAGAGCCCCACTGATCAAGCACCCAGACTGGGCAGAATGCTGCTCACATATTCAGAATAGCAGGTAAAATGCAGCAAGGCAGGAATTGCTTGTTTCCCAGCATTATAGCTGCATATCACCTGATCCTGAGTCCTATGAAGCAAGTACGATCCTGCTTATTAAGGTACTGCTTCTTTTTTAAGATGTGAAGATTTTTATAAATTTCAATACTCTCATAAATGTTAAACAGAATATTTTACTAATATGATGTGGCTAGGTAAAATTGAAATTAATGACAAATGCCTACAGACATTTGTGAAACCACACATAAAATCATATGAACGAATGTGTAATTTCTGAACCTTTAAAAGTATTCTGAATACTTCTTTCTGAAACGAATGCCTCAATTTATTGCTTGATCAGTGGACACTGTTGGATACAATATACAGTTTGGAGATGTTCAGAGAAGGGATGAATGTAACCTTTTCACTTACAACGGAAGCATATTATTTCAGGCTCTCACATATATTGGATATTAGATGAAGTTTAGGCATTTAAACACTGTATTGTGGAATCTGACATGGCACTACAGAAAATGAAAGCACAAAGAAACAATTTTCAATAAAGATTCATAATAACCCACCTTCTGGCAGAGATAGAAGCTTTCCTGTAGATAACCAGGTTGTAGGCCCTGATAGATGGATATAGGATCTTCCCCTACTTGTGACATTTTTTCTCTTGATAATTGAATTCAGTTCCCAGGGAAAATTACGTTTTTCTCTCACATCCATATTCAGTTTCCCCACATCCGCTGCAGCACACAGTCATGTGGGAGACAGGAATGAATCAGCATCTGTGAATGATATTGCTAGGTTACCACAGAATTTGCGTCAGTTGCTGGAATTGACATCCCTCTCCTTATTGGTTCCTTTTTCCTGGTCAATTTGAATGCACACTCTCTTTCAATCAGAGCCCAGGAACACTAATAAAAGTGTCAGCAGTGCGGGTTCTTGCCAGTCAGGCTCTGGTTATATCCAGGTCTCAGTTGGACCTGGATATAACCAGAGCCTGACTGTACAATTGCCCAGACTAGACAGACTGCTTCACTTGTCTGTGAAGGCAGAGTCTGTGAAAATCAACAAATTCAGAGATTTTATGATATCCAACCTAATAGCTCAGAGTCATCTGCTCCTGTCTCCTCTGCAAGAATTAGCAACATGCTTCTGAAGCTAATGCTTCTCTATTAAGATGTGAACCTCCTGTCTTTGTCTTGAAATGTTGCATCCCCTGTAAGAAAGAAATTCCAATTCAGTCATTAGTATCTGACATACACTAGGAGAGCCAGGCTCCTTTCTGCCCCCTGGGAGATCCAGTGTGTGAATTGCTCTAACATTGTCAGTGTTCATCAGCCACCCTTATATTCTATGAAAATATAAAGTATTAACCTTTGCAGATGCTGCCATTCCTATCACCAAAGTCATGGGTATACATTGAAATATAGTACAGAAAATTTACTCGTTATGGCCATGTTGCCCCTTATGGTTACAAGTTCAAATCTCCAATGTCGATTTTTATTTCTTGTGTACTTTGCCTATATGTATTTATTACAAAGGTAGAGCAGATATAATAGTTTGATGCCAAGGTATTCATCCAGGTCTCAGACAATAAATGATGAAAGTGGGGAATGCAAAGGATAGCATCAGAAAGAGAGGAACGTTGCAGAATGCTTAGTTATATAAAACCAACACCTCTGGGGTCTCTGTACAGCAATATCACCAACATTAATTTTCCCTTTCTGACTTTTCTATGGGCATGTCTGATTGAAATTTCTTGGTTGATAATTGATGTTGCTAGGTCATTCCAATGTGCAAAGTTAAAGCATTGGAGAGATGTTTAGGAGATTCATATAAAGTCAAAATATAAGGTGGAAGTATTATCATGCTATCTGCTTTTGTCCCTGCCTCCAGATACATGCATTGTCACCCAAATTGAATTTACATGATGGTGGCCTCTATATTGTAAAAAGAATTAATTCTACTGCTCACAACTTTTTGTAGGTCAGTGTCTTATCATAGCAGCAGAAAATATGCATGAAAATTAATGAAAGAAAAATACAGGGAGAGAATAAGTATGCAAGACACAAATGCCAAAGACTTTGCTGAGAGTGCCTTGGCCTGTCTTTTGAAAACAGTTTTAAGTAAATGTAGAAGGTTCCGGAAGTCAAATTGTAACTAGTAGATGCTGGTCAATGTGCATTTCTTCTTGAAGACGTGTGATAAAAGAAGTAACTCAGATGTTCTATTTCATCTTTCCCTAGAAAACTAAGCCAGAAGTCATGGCTGAGTAACCTAAATTGCTTCATAGGCATCTTCATGTAAGTTGCAGGAATCAGAGACCTAGATGCAGTCCAGTTTACTGTTCTGCTCTTCCTTTATAACCATTTACATATAATTAAATGCATTCTCAGTCAACGTAAAAACAATAAGAATTCATCATATCATTAACATAGTTATTGTGATTGTCTGAGTTTGCTTTAATCCACCAACCACTAGATAGGGATCAAATCAAGTTTTTACTTTAATGAAATCTTTGAAATGTTTTTTTTTTCTACAGAAGTTTATATATCTGATCCATCTTGGTTCTACATATAAAATTTGACAGATTTTAAACAAAATATTTTAGTCTACTTATGTCACTATATTTTTAGATATAGATAATGTATTAGGTAGAATGTAGTCATAATGTAAATATGCTTAGATATTCCAATAAATACTTAAGATCCTTCTCTTAGTCATTATAAATACATCATCCATATTATAGCTTACACTGGCACTTTCAGAGCTTACAAATTAAATTCCACAAAAACTTTATGTGACTTTTTAATATGTCTTGTCATTACCAAAAAGTTATTTCTTAATGTCTCTCCAGAAAAATGCACACAGTATATAAAATAGTCATCGGTTCTTACATATACATATATGTGCATAACTACTCTGTGCTATGTACATTAATTGTTATATGTTTATGTATGTGTGTACACTTGTGTATGTTTGCATTTTTGTTTGTATAGCAATGATCTCTTTGTGATGTGTGTATATGTTTGTTTTTGTGTGTTTGTATATGTGCATGTGTTTGTTCAGGAAAAAACACTTAGTATTAAATAATCTCTCAGAGGGCTTCTACAGAAAAAACTGACTCTTACTCATATGCTATTCATTAATTGTTTCTTGGTCTGGCCTCATGAGAAGTTTTCTATAAGCATCGGTATAATAATTATGTGTTAATCATGCTAATTTTATTTAGATATACATGATGTTGAGATCTCATGTGTGTAGCTTCCCTATCTTTTATAAAAGATGCTTTCCTCATCACAGATATTCTGCCTCTCTGTATCTTATCATTTTTTCTGCTGCTTTTTATATTGATCTCTGACTTTGGCTATGTAGTAAAATTCAAGAATATTAATTGTGGTTTGACATGCCATGATCTGTTATTATTTTTATTTTGACAGGCTTTATAATTCTGTAATGGTCTCTGTTTGTTGCAAAATGAAGCTTCTCTCCTAAAAGTAAGTTCTAAACTTTGCTGTCTGTATAAGTATTGAAATTTTAAATAGAGATAGAAATTCTACTGTTTTAGCAAATAGGTGGAAAAAGGTTCTTCTCCAGGTCAAAAATTTCACCAACCATGGGTAAATATCTAGGTTTAAATATAAGACACAACATCTTTTACTAGCCATGACATATGTCTATAACATTCAACAGAGATATTGTGAAAAATTCAGATGTGACTTTGAGCTTCTTTTCACTAATACCCTTTTAAGGTCAAAGACAGGGAACATTTTAACATTTGAAATAGATAGCAAAACATGAAGGTTACCTAGAATTTTTGTGGAAGTGTTAGCAGAATTAAATTAACATCCCATGGCCATATAGAGGAGACATAAAAGAGACTCCATACTATATTAGTAATTTAAGAAATTCTTGAATCAAGGTCACTGTAAAGTAGGTGAGCAAAATTAATAATTTTAACTGAACCTTGTGAAAGAATATATAGAGGAGATGTCTGTCCTACTCTTGTTCCATTAGGTGTGAAATCAAATGAGGATAGTATATATATTTGCCAATTTTCAGAGAATTCACCTAGTATTCATAAAACAAAATTTGAAAGTGGAAGAACATAGAGAACAGCATCAGAAAAAAAGGAGAATAAAATAAATGGTTCTACACTTTGGGGAGCAGTGTGGTCCTTAAGGTATATTCATTGTGTTATTTTGTTTTTAAGTTCATGATATTCATTGAGAAGTATGTAGATAAAGATTGCCCTCTCATTTTCCAGGCATCCAAACCCAAATAATCATATAGAAACTATATTACTTGCAGCACTGTTTGCTGAATAGCTTAGGTGTATTTCTAGTTAGCTGTGATATCTTAAATTAACCCATTTCTATTAATCTGTGTATCACCATGAGGCTGTGGCTTACCAAGCAATGTTTCAGTGTTTGTCTTATTCAGTAGCTACATGACTCTGTCTACTTTCTCCCTATCTCTTCCAGCCTGACTATATTCTGTCCCGCTATAAGCCAAAGCAGCTCTATTCATTAAACAATAAAAGCAACACATATACAGAAGGACATCCCCCATTATCTCCCCTTTTCTGTCTAATTAAAAAGGAAGATTTTAACTTTAACATAGTAAAATTACCTATACAAAGCAATTATCAAGAAAGCATTATAGTTACAATATTTAGTCCATTTACATTTGGCATATTAAAGAAAATACTTTATTATTGATCCAATCTTAGGTGAGTCTAAGGTTTCATATCTAATTTATATTTTATAATAACTAAGTAAACTATAGCTATCTGTCATCAACTCTTCAAGGACCTCAGAAGTATAATATTTAGTAAGTAAACAAGAAGTTCATTGTAAGCAGCTTCCAAAACACTAGAATTAACAGAGACATCTTGCTGCCTGGACAGTCACCCAAAGGTCTTCTATAACTTTGGAGCATCCACCTTAGCCTACAGGTACATAGTATCCAAAAGACTCTTCCATGAAGGATCAAGTTTGAAGATCTGTTTTGCTTTGTACTGACAAAATTCATTAGTTTTATTCTTCTGTGTCCTGCAGAATGTCTGGCAGTGTCTTCTATGAAGCAAGAACACTGAAGGATCATTCATCTTTTAGTAAGTTCAGCAGTCATTTATCTGTGGGTCTTGCAAATCCAGTTTATATAGCATAAAATGAAGTAGTCCAGGCAAGAACAATCTCTTACCCAAATAACTAGTTTTACTACATTTAATGCAAATTCCATAACGAGTTTCTTCAATGTCCCTCATTCTCTCTTAAGTAATTGCTGCTATCAAAATCAGACATTTCTGACTTTTGAGAAAAATCTAAGTTCTTAAAACATTTTAAATGCCATATTCTTTAAGACTTTGAAGTGTTGAAGATTATCTAACTAACTGAAATATATCTCTGCATATCTAAAAACTCTACGTAATATAACTGCATTTTGACTATTATAGATGAGTATCTGTTAATCTGTATTTCTTAATTATATATTACATTTTTAAATGAGCTACACACACATAATAGCTTAATCAAGAGCAAAAGATACATATACATAGTGTAGCAAAGTCAACCTTAAATCTGTATCAATAGACAAAGATCCATAGCAAATGTGAAGTATTCATATCTATATAATCTTATTTATATTTTAGAAATTGTCTGTGACTATTAATTACTTATAATCAGCCCAATTTAAATGAAAATAAATATTTACAAATAGTCATTTTGGGAATTTGGGCTTTTCTCCCAAAACTGCTTCTTGCTTGTTTTTTAAGCAAAATATTTTTAGCGATTCATGGAGACCTTTCACAGGGCATTGTTCTATCAAACCACATTAGGCTGGAAGGAATTCACAGGTTCTCATCTTCTGTGGAAACAAAAGCAGAACCTCTTTTCCAAAGTAACGTATCCTTAGACTCAAATTTTAAAGTCAAGATACCTTTATGCTGGTTTAACTTAGCAGCCCCCAGAGTAAAATGTCTCTGTACAGTCAAAAGATTCAAAGAAAGCACATTAATATGCGTAATAACGACTCTCTGTGTAACCCCATGTTTATATGGCTTATTTTTCTTTACTCCTTTAATCTATAACTGTCTGTACTCTTTTATATTACTTTTACTGACCCTTTAAAGACTTTGCTCTATTTTTTAAAACTATTTTATTTCTTTGTACAACTGTTTATACTTTTTCTTCTCTCTCTCAAAACTATGTACATTGATCCAACACTGACTCATTCTAAGGCCTTTTTAAATCTGACTCTCTCTTTACTACATATCTATAATCATTTTCTGACCAGGAGCACTTTTTAAAATGTTAATTTGGCACAGGTATGACCAACTCCATGGCCCTGCCTGCTTTCTCTGCCCAGTACAACACGGTGGAGATATGATCACCACTAGCTCTGCTAGCCATGATCACCTCCTCAACTCTAGGAACAGAGCAGGTCTATGATGCCATTAAGTAAGTTGAAGCACTCTGCTCACAAAACCCAAGTGCTCTGTAGCAAGACCTCTCGATAAGGCCAGGATCATTCATGTCAGCATGAACCAAAAAGTTGGCTCTTAAAGAAGTGACTCAAGTTTTGCCACTAATGCTGGATCAGGAAGCCTCTTAAGAGAACCTCACTTTTGATCACTGCCATGAAACAGAGCCTATTGAGAAATCATGGCTACCATGAAGCTGTTCTTAATTCTGTTCTTTTGTGTCTAGAATTCCTTCCCCAGGACTCTCGGTTTTTATGTGGATGTAATAGCCCCTTGTTGGTGCACCATTATATAGATGGAGGCTGTTTTTTCATTTTCTGGTCACTTCAAAACCCAAATAATTATACCGAATCTATATTAATTCCAACACTATTTGGCCAATAGTTTAGTCATATTTCTAGCTAGTTCTTATGTCTTAAATTAACCCATTTCTGTTAATCTGTACATCACCATGATGCTGTAGCTTACCAGGCAGCTACAAGGCATTCACTTGATTCTGCCTACTCTCTCTATATATCTCCTTCAGCCTGTCTATATTCTGCTCTGCCATAGGCAAAAACAGCTTTATTCATTAAGCGATAAAAACAACACATGCACAGGACAACCCACATCACAAGTGGAAGGCTAAGCCAGCAACATGCTTTTTTGAGAATATAAGCACCTAGAATTTTTTCCTAGAAAAATAATTAAAAACAAAGCATTCTTCCTTTAGCGTGCAATCTCATATTTGGAGTCAGAACAGTAAAAGAAACATCTCTGAGTTTTACTGTCTAGGTAGCCTAGACATTTTTATCAAGTTTCAATCTATGAGAAACATCTTGTCAACTGATGCAGAGGTAAAACACCTCTTCACTGAATCAGATTTTTGATGGATATTTAAGGACACTTACACTCATGAAATCCAAACAGTTGGGACTGCATGCAATATTCTTTAAAAAGATAGTAACAGCCCAACTTCCCAGATGGCTGGTGGAAGAACTCATGAAACCTTACATTATTAAGGTGCTTATTTCTTTTAATAAGCTGATTTTGAGAAGAGAGTATGATTTATTCTGGAATGTGTTTCCTGAGAGTCTACCCATATTCCAGTAGGTGGTGCAATATCCATAACACACAGATAACATGAATGAACTCAATTGCTAGTAAGGAAAAGACAAAGTATAAGAAGTTTAGTTGTAATAGTGATAGTGGTGTTTTGATTAGAATTATAGTGTAGGGAATATTTAAGTTTTTTCTGAAGGTGAAATATTCATGTATTATTATTGGATAAAAATATTTTATGAATAATAATTATACCTTAAGAACAATAATATAACTAGATCTAATGTCACCACTTTAATGCACCACCACATAGAACATATGTAGACATAAAATCTTGAAAATATTCATATTTGAATAATTTCATTCCTAAAATGAATACCTCTTAATTTTTTCTGTATTATGATGACACTATGGGGTATTCTATGCTAATCGAGTATTTCTGAAGCTAGGCTTGAATACAAAATTTTCTTTTACAATTAGAATCTCTTTTTAATGGCACAATAATAGACATTAATTATCTATTTTTATAATTCAATCAAATTAGCTCTTGGAGAAGTTGACACATCAAAATGCAAAGAGTTTGGAGCAAATTAAACAGAATGTCCCAGACATAAACAAGAGGCTTTCTTGTATACAGCAAGAGTCTAAGTCCAGGCAACCAGATACATACCCTGCCCCTAGATACCACTGGCTGGCTTAGCGTATGGTAAAGTGTAGCAAAAACTCAGCTCAGTGTAAATTACAATTTTCCTGTCTTTCTCCTTTCACTTTCTTTGCCTCTGCTTTAATAGATGTGGCTAAAGGAGAGTCAGTTAAAAACAAAACAAACAAACAAAAAACAAATAAACAACAAAAACAAAAACAGCCCTGATGGTTCTCTCTCACAATACAGCAGGCTTTTGACTCCCTGTTTTAGGATGGATATCTCTCTTCTACTTGACCCTTACTCCAATCTTTATTAGAATGAAGGCAGAGGTAACAAGTAGTAATTTAATTCTTTGTACAAAGGTTTTAACAGTTAGGCTTTAGGCTGGGGGTTGAGCTCTTTGCTAGTTCAAAGCTTTAGTCAGGCCTTTTACTACAAGATGCTGAGCAGAGGGGGAATGAATGCTTTGAGAATTGCGGGAGAAAGAGACAATGGAAACTCAGTGCAAATAGGGACGTACTGGCATTCACTATGGTCCTACTGAGTCACATGCTTTAATTTTGTGCAGAATGTGCTCATGTATCTGAGGCCACTAATTTTGATTATAATTCTGTCATTTCTGCCTCAATCCTCCATCATCTGTAGGTATAGTAGTTTACGTTAGCTTTTAAGACATGACAGAAAACAGAGGTATGCTGTTAGTAACAGTAGTTTGGGGCAAAGTTTATGAGAGTATTTGCTCTGAATCAAAACCTTTCCCTTGGTGGAACAATATTTTAATGGTTACGATGATTTATTAATTTACATGGTACAGGAGACTTACTAATTTGAAGCAGCTTAATTCCTTTGTTTCATTTATATAAATAGTTAATGATTCGTGGGGAAGAGGTGACTGTTTATATACTTTTATTTGTTGGCCTGTATCAAAGGAATAGACCTCTCTTCATATCTCTGTATGAAAATGCAAATATCAGGAAAGGGTATTTAGTTTCATATAAAATTTCTGTTTGTTTTCTTTATGCATAAGTCATATTTTCACTAGAATGAAAGATTGGAATATCTAGAGTATTGTTATAGAGACTTTTGTCTCCAAATTTACTAAAGCCCAAGCAACCATGAGCACACCTCCTGTTTTGTAAGTACATTTCCGTTTACCGTAGACCAATTTCCGTTTACCGTAGACCACCGTTTTCTTTCCTCTAAAGCCTGTATCTTTAGGAAAGATCAGAAAACAAATCCCACAAGCAGAATAGAGAGGTTGGAAATAAGACCAGATGCATGCTCTACATCGGCATATATATATGAGGCCATGCCCCAGTGGGCGGGTAACCGCTAGCTGTAAGACTTACCACAGCACCACCCCCTTTTGTTTAAATAAGAGGGTTCTAAGCCTAATGCAAAATTATGTACTATAAAAACAAATATATTTAATAATTATCCTATCCCAGCTAATTTAAATCTTGTGTATAATAAATAATTTGGCCAAGTCATGAGAGGAAAGTAACTACAACTATCTATTCTTTAACCCCACAAAAGATCTGAGAAGGGAAATAATATTACTTGAGTAAGCAGGAATTGCTATCAAGTAACTCCACAATGTGCAACAAATGACAGAGACAACTGGCTACCTGGGCAATCACCCAAAGTCTCATTTGCAACAATGAAGCAACCAAATTTGGCTAAGACCTAGAATAACTGACATACCATTTTCAGAGGCAGGGAAGTTTTCAAAACCATCTAATCCTGTCTTGACAAGATTTGACAGTATTGCTTATTCATTTTCAGATAGGCAACATATGATTTTCAATGATATTAATCCTCTCAACAAGCTGTTCATTATTAGTCTGTAAAGACTGTATCATTTCTAAAAGTGCCACATTCTTTCTTAATGATAGAATATGGAGAAGAAAACTGAATCCCAATACCCAATAAATTGAAGTATCATCATGAACATATAAGCCTTACATAATACAATCCATAGTATTAGCAAAAAATTACTGAATTTTCAATATTAATATAATCTACTAATTGATTTATTAATTACCTGTTGCAAGATATGGTAAATTGTTTTAGGTGTAATAATTTTTATTGTCTAGAAGATGTTGTGGTTGAAGATCCACATTGGTGACAGGGATGGTCTTTTTTTTTTTTTGAAACAGCAACACGTCTTTTAATAATCAAACAAATGCTGCAGAAACAAATGTACACACCTTCTCAGTTAAATACTCCACAGCATGAGCAAATGTAACACAGCTTTGCCCAGTTAAAATAATATTCCGCAACAGTCACCCCCTCTGAGGTTTTTCTTCTTCACCACCTATCAGCATTCCTAGCCTCCTAAGCCTGCTGTATCAGTGCAAATTACTAAAGAGCTAATATGGTCAGTCTCCTGCTCACCATCCCCTCCTCTTCTGATTTTCAGTGCTCGATACTGAATTTATTCTTATTACTTGACTTGTCTAGGATGCCCCTCCACGACAGGGATGGTCTTGAACCGTTTTAGTTTCTGAGCGCCTTAGTTTCCAGCCTTGGTACTGGTTAAATACTGAGAAATGTGCTTTGCTTGACAAATTAAAAACAATTAAATCAATTCCATACATGGAGCAAGAAACCCAGAACTCACAGGCAGGAAGCAGAAACCAGAAGCTGAACAAGTCACCACACAGCAAGGAACCACCTCAGGGAATGCAGTAGTTGTGCAGTTGTGCGTGCGCTTGGGAAATTTTCAGTTCCCACACATAGTAAACTCTGCTGTGGCAGGGATTCTACAAAAAAACAGCTTAGCTAAAAGCAAGCCAATTGGACAGGGTTGGGAGACTATCTGGGCTGTGGACTAGGCCATTAGGCCATTCACCTGGTAGGTGTGGAGTCTGAATAATCCACATGGGCGCCAAATGTGGATGGATGCTTAAAAGAAATCCCACACTAGCTCAGAACTGAGACATAGATGGTTATTTATTTAGGGGTAGAATCACTAATCAATCCTGTAACTGGAACAGAGAGGCCAGAAAAGAGGCTAGAAGCATGCTCTGTATTGGCATATATAGTATAAGAGGCCACATCCCAGTGGGTAGGTAAACACTAGCTGTAAGACTTCCTACAGCACACAATGGTCAATCTTCCAGACCAGGCATTGGTAACACACACATTTAATCCCAGGAACCATACTAGTTTGCCCTAGAAACTGGGTGGTAAATACTTTTAATCCCAGTTGTGCAGGCATTTTATTCCAGAACTAAAGAGGAATATAAGACGGTAAGAGACAACTTACAGACACAGTCTCTAACATTTCCTGGAGGCAGTATTACTATGAGGTGTAACATGAGGGCCTGCTTGTTGGGGTTTCTATCCTCCCACCAGGTCCCACAGCTGTTTGACCCCAAAGAAAATCACACAGAGGTCTACATAAGTTATAAACTGAATGGTGGTTCAGGACAATTCTATATTCTGTCAATTACGTTTTAAATAAACG
>NW_004949192.1:936550-937032 GCF_000317375.1 Microtus ochrogaster
CATGTATAGGAAGGTGAACATCCAAACTGGCTAGGCTCCCACAAAGCCAGAACATGAAGTAGGATAAAAACCCAGTGCCATTGTCCTTGGCTTCTCAGGAGCTCTCATTGTCCGCCATATTCAGAGAGTCCGGTTTTATCCCATGCTTTTTAAGGCACAGTCCAGCTAGGCTTGGTGAGCTCCCAATAGATCAGCCCCACTGTCTCCGTGGGTGGGTGTACCCCTTATGGTCCTGACTTCTTTGCTCATGTTCTCCCTCCTTCTGCTCCTCATTGGGACATTGGGAGCTCAGTCTGGTGCTCCAGTGTGGTTCTCTGTCTCTATCTCCACCCATCGCGGTGTGGTGGTTTCTCAGGAAATTCGGCATCAACCTACCCCTGAACCCAGCAATGCCACTCTTGGGAATATACCCAAGAGATGCCCGACATATGACAAGGGCATTTGTTCAACTATGTTCATAGCAGCATTATTTGTAATAGCCA
>NW_004949192.1:937614-938501 GCF_000317375.1 Microtus ochrogaster
TTAGTTCCTGGGGCAGCTGAGGATAGGGAACCTGAAATGACCCTATCCTATAGCCATACTGATGAATATCTTGCATATCACCATAGAAGTTTTATATGTAGAGGACCTACATTAGACCCTGACTGTCTCTCTGATCTCTGTGAGCCTCCATGAGTTCCAGGCCACTGCTTCTGTGGGCCATGTTCTTACAGTGTCTCTGACTCCTGGGTTTCCAACAATCTTTCCCTCACCTTTTGCACAAGACTCCCCAAACTCTCCCTAATGTTTGCCTGTGGAACTCTGC
The DNA here is from genome assembly GCF_000317375.1 of Microtus ochrogaster. Lineage (NCBI taxonomy): Eukaryota > Metazoa > Chordata > Mammalia > Rodentia > Cricetidae > Microtus > Microtus ochrogaster. Next base: position 937,898 of record NW_004949192.1, read on the forward strand.
ATCTATTCCCCTTGCTTCAGGAAATAAAACAGAATTAGATTCTTCTCCATATTCCATAATCACCACAGCTATGGGTAATTGGTTTGTTTTGCAGTAATATGCATATATTATCTCTTTGATTATTATATGGGTTTTAGTTATTTACCAGAGATGTAAATGCTCAGGTGTGTCTTTGTGATCCAGGTCATTGACATCATAAAGAGGGTTAAGATATTGGAAATGATAATATCTAAGAAAGCTGGGAAAATCATGTAGTTTACTGAAAAGTTTTGTAGCACAGCTCCCATGTTTAAAATAACATACCATGATGGTAAGTAGTTGAAGAAATTTTAACCTGAATGATATAGGAGAACCTCTCTACTTAGCAAGTTTTTGTCCTTGAAGATACACTTTATCATCGATAGCTGAGATAGACATCTGCATCAAAAATAATTTGATGAATATTTCAACACAGTTTGACAAATGCTATCAACAAATGGTGTTGCACAAACAGCTCTCACAACAGAGCCAGCAAGCAAAAATTCTAGTATGGGAGGAAGAAGGACTTTTGCACCCCTACCTAACTTTAAAGTTATTGTCATCTGATTGGTTGATGGAAGAAAGA
>NW_004949192.1:940254-944538 GCF_000317375.1 Microtus ochrogaster
AAAAGACGAACTAAAATATCAAAAGACAGATTATATGAGCCTTTTTTTAACTCATAAAAGCTTGGGCAGTGTGCCAAGCAGCCAGACTAAATATTATACAGAGGCACAATAGTCTGACCTGGGTGTGGAAGGCATAGCTACCTGAGGGTGAACCGTGAAGGATCAGAAGTTATGGAAGATTTATGGCAAATGTTGCTTTATTTCCCTTCGTGGTCCTCTATGTTATTTATGATTACACGAATCTTAAGCAGAGGTTTCATTGATTTCATAATGAATTCAAGTAAAGATTTCTAGTTCCTGAGTGACCTTTAAAGGTTAGACTGATTACCGGGTTTTATTTTTTTTCCTTTAAAAGTTTTTGTTGTTATTGTTATCGTGATGGAGTTATGAGAATATTCAGACATAATAGTTAGGGTCACTACAGACTGTAATTATTACTTTAAGACAGTGAAATAAGACAAGTGCTCAACATGGTCTTACAATATACAACTTTTATGCCCCAAAATTCCTCTCTCTAACCTTCCACTTAGACCACAGAGGATAAACGTTGTTCTATCATTTCTGTTTTTGAAGCGGTCAGGATGAGCAACCGATAATAGGTCTCCCTTAATATATTTCTGCCTTTCGGAGGGGTTTCATTTGTAAAGAAGGATCCACAGATGTGCCAGTTCTTCGCATTACCACGCGTGTCTGTGCTGCTCGTTTCTAAATGGTAAGGATTGTCACCTGGTCGCCTGGCACCGGGAGTGGAGTTCTGTGGGAAAGCATTTGGCTCTAAATGCAAGTGGCTCTGGGTTAAACCGCTAGCCTTGTAGAGAGGAGGGAAAGAAAGGAGAACTGGTCAACCTGGCCCACTGACGTGAATATAAAGGAGGCATTTTAAACTACGTATGTACACACAGACTTAGATGTATTGTGTGTGATTGGGTAAATAAATAATGATACCTTAAGAATTTCTCACACATTCTTCCAGGTATCTGAGCCTCTCCCCCCTCCTTGTGTCTTTTGCTCACTGTCTTGCTCTCCAGTAAAAGGTCCCCAAGGCAGGTTTTCTTATTTTCCCTTTCAGATGACTTGCAGTCTACCAGCTCCCTTCTCCATTGCACCTCCCCCACCAGGCTCCCTTTTGACTTTTCTGGTTTCTGCAGCTCCTCCAGGTTGTGTACTCACAACTGAAGACTTGGAGCTAGGGACCTCAGATGAGAGAGAACGTACCTTTGTCTTTCTGGTCTGGCTGACTCACTCAGTATGAGTTCAGTAGTATTTCTAGTTCCATCCACTGATCGGCCACATTAAACAGGGACCTGCATTTCTTTTTTTTTTTTTTCTAAAAATTCTTGAAATAATAGTATAAGTACAGCATCAGTATTCTTTGAATGTTAATTACTAATCGTAACCCTTAATTAGTCAATATGCTGTGTAAAGAATTTTAAAAGAGATTCAAGTGCCCAAAACCCACACAATTTGCATTTGTTATAAACGTTAGCTCACTCAACTTCAAGTTCTAATTAGTACTATTTCTGAGGGAAATCATGACCCGTCATTATATTCCCAGAAAAAAAAAAAATACACCACTAACCTTGCAAATCTACCCCAGGGCCCTGGCTAGGCATCAAGTCCTGCAAGCAGCTTGTAGCTTTGAAATCAATGACCCTTCTGGCAACTTCTTTTTTCTTCTTCTTTTTTTTTAAAATTTATTTATTTATTAAAGATTTCTGTCTCTTCCCTGCCACTACCTCCCATATCCCTCCCTCTCCCCCAGTCAACTCCCCCTCACTCCTCAGCCTGAAGAGCAGACCAAGTTCCCTGCCCTGTGGAAGTCCAAGGACCTCCCACCTCCTTCCAGGGCTTACTAGACCTGGAATTGTCTTGATTTGGGGAGCAAGATTGTTCCCAGAGGGCAGGGGCACAGTGTTCAGTGAGATATGCTTTGAGACATAGTTCTTTTATTAACTAGACTTGGCAGGCGAAGCATCAGCATGATATTTTTAAGTTGCTTTGTGTAAATATGCTTGGTTAGACCCCTACCACTATGGCCATGTGCATAACTGTCAAGTTTTAAATTTATGATCTATTTAAAAAACCCTCTAGTATAGTTAGAACTTGTTATGAGCTAAAAATGAATTAATTGTGTGAAGTTGTTTTAGATTGAGGGGAAAATTTTTTTTCTTATGTTATTCAAAGTAAAAGGAACAAAACAGACTTTTAACCATATTACTGCCTTTGTGGTGCAATAGATCTAGTTATGAAGTATATCCTAGTATAATTTCTATATATCCATCTTAATGGGAAGTCATTTCCCTGACCATACACTATTATATGTGTGCCCAGTAGATGGAACATTTTGATGAGATAATCACACAGGAGGTGGGAAAACATGCAAAGATATTCCTAGGGAAGAAATGAAGTGACTCATGAGAGAAATTACAGACAGAGACAAAAAATTATCTACAGCCAGTGACCTTATGGACATGACAAGTGGGGCTCTCCATCAGAGTCACTCATCTGGTAGGTCTGCCTGCTGTCACCTGCTCTATCCTCCAATGGCATCCAACAGAGGGTGATTTGCATTACAAATTTTATAAGATATTGTATTTTCATTAAACATAAAATATTCAATAAAGTAAATCACTCAGCATTTATTTTTCCTGATGAATTCCCCAAAGATGTCATCTAAGAAAAAGCTCATTAGAGGTGACAACTAATGGACTTTGCACTAGTTTTAAATTTGAGGATATTCTGAGACATTTAAGATTTGCATGTGTGGTATTTCCACTTAAAATTATGGAATTTAAGGTTTTTTTGGTGTTTTGTAAAGACAGCGTTTCTCTGTGTAACAGCCTTGGCTGTCCTGGAACTTGATTTATAGACCAGGCTGGTCTCAAACTCAAAGAGACCTGCCTGCCTCTGCCTCCTAATTGCTAGGATTAGTGGCACGTGCCAACCCCAACACCTGGTGAAATTTATTTTTTCTAAATAATAATTGAATCTTTTTTGAAATCATAAGTGGATAGACATTCTCTAAGAATATTTTCTGTGAACTTTGACATTCCTTATATTAATGCAATACTTTACATGACCTCTTTATGTATGCTAAACTAATCCTCCACTTTAAGTCATATTTGCTTTGTCATGGTATAAGATTTTTCTTTGTAGTTAATGTTTGGGCTTATCAGTATATGCAACAATTGCAAAAAGCTTTTAGTTTAAGGATGATATAACACTTTCTGTTTACTTTCCCTTCTTGGTGTTGTACATTGTCTGGTCTGAACCTATGTAGACTTTCTGTGTATACAATGGACTCTTTACTTCCTATGTTTGATGGTAAAGTTGAGTTCTGAAACATTGTTTACTTGATATCATGCACCACTTCTTGCTCTGCTACATTATTTATGCCTCCTTTTCAAATTATATCTATGAGGCTAAATGTGAGGGGTTTGAGAAAGACATCGTTTTAGGACTTAGTACTCCAAAATATCTCTGTCTCTACAGATATGTCCCCTGAAGATCTCTCTGTTATTTGCCATCTAGTTTGAGAAGAATTATCTCTAATGAGAAGCAAACGATGCACAGACAAAAGGGTACCTCCGTATGTGCTCACAACTCATTTCTATGTTCCTTCAGCAGCATATGAGAGATAGATTTTTGCATAAATCTGTGAACTCTCTATTTGCAGTTTATTGGCTACTTGAACATCTTGAGGTATGGGTTCCATCTCATGGAGTTGATCATAATTTTAATCAAAAGTTGTTGATGATTCTCATAGTATTTGTGCCACCATGGGAAAAGTATATCTTCTAGACTACTCATAATTGTTTGTTTCAGGATTTGTTGCTCATGATATGAAGGGTTTTTTTTTTTCTTTTTTTGGTAAGAAACAGCTTAACATTCTGCACTATTATATATATTTAGTAGCACTGAAGCTTCTCTGTGCAAAGCACATGGATTTATTCTTTCTGATGGAAAAAGTAAGTAAAATCTTCAGCAATAGGGCCTTACCATCAGATTGTGCAGATTCAACTATAGCTTGAGAATGAACTGTGATGTGTGATGTCTGGATGGGGAAACTATTGGAATGTTCATGGCCAAAATCTCAACCAAATTTTACTGTCACCTGAGATATCTTTAATAAAACTTCTTCATATAATATGGATATTTGTGGCTATATCTCTTAAAATACAGTCAATTTTTCTCATGTGTGTATATATATGTATATGTATTTGTGTATATGTATGTATAAACCAAAAAAACTTCCAGATGCACAGACACATGAGTATATATATA
>NW_004949192.1:944638-945774 GCF_000317375.1 Microtus ochrogaster
AGAGAGAGAGAGAGAGAGAGAGAGAGAGAGAGAGAGAGAGAGAGAGAGAGCATTTGGTTTGAGAGTTTCATACATGAGTACTGTATTTATATTATTTTCACACTTCTTTCTCCTATCTCCTGCACATACCAGCTCCATTAATTATCAAAATGTTTACCACTTCTTATTAAGTATTATTCTTACACATGCACCTGGATATGTCCCCAATTCATGCTGTGTATATTGTGTGCTGATGACACATACATGTGGTTAGGGCTGACCCCTTTGAATGGTTTTTACACAGAATGCTTATTCTCCCTCTCTTGGCATCCATCATTTGCATTCAACTTTACAAAATATGGTATCTTGACTGATTTTCCCATCTGTGTAATCATCACAACTTAAAGTGTCATTGTTCCAAACCCTTTTTCGTACTTTGGAAATTTTCTCTGTGGAGCTTCTGTTCTGTTTTAGAACTCACTTTGTCAGGGCAAAAGGATCTTTTGGTGTGTCTGTCCATCATATGCTATCTTTTGTGCATCTAGTAATAATAACTTGTATGAATTCATTAATCTGTTGTATGCACCACTGTCGGTTATTGCCTGTAGTTTCAACAGTTGTAGACTTGTCTGATGGTGCTGAAAAATATAGACCTTTGCCGATGGTGGCAATTAAACTTGTTTTGGGGTAGAAGAATAGATTTTATTTTTAGAATACAGTTAAAGCTTAAGGTTTCATGCAAGTAGCAGATAACATTTCTCCTCTCAGTTCATGATATCTCCTACCATTTGTAGTAGGCTGAAATTACTGTATTGGGTACAGTTTATATCCCTAGCAATGATATAGCGCTGCATTACTTACAAAAGATACAGGGACAAATTCAGGCATGACTTTGATAACTAAGTGGATAATATGCTAATAAAGGCTAAGTTTTGAAAACTATATTATTTGAAAAGTTAGCCCAATTTTGAATTTTGTTTGAATATATTGTAGTACTGTAAACTCTAGGGTTTACATTACCACAACATTGTAATAATGAATAAAAAGAAAAACAATGTGAATGACATCACAGGTTGTCTCTAAGACCTTAATATTGTAAGAAACACTTTAAACAATCATATTGTAAGTTGAATGCAGAAAACAGAATACTTTGATAG
>NW_004949192.1:947063-953914 GCF_000317375.1 Microtus ochrogaster
TTGTGGCACTTGACTTTAACTCCAGCCCTTGGGTGGCAGAGGCAGGAGAATCTTCTGAGGTCAAGGGCAGTTTTTTGTACACGTTAGGCAGGGATATACAAAGAAACCCTATCTTATAAACACACACACACACACACACACACACACACACACACACAATTTTCTTTATTTTTAATACAAGGTTAAATTTTTCATTCAAATTTGGTTTATTTGTAGCTGGGCTTACAAATAGGATTGCATTTTACAATATAAGACATGAGTAGGAATAAATATATTATGTAGTGCTAAAATTCAAGGATATAAACATTGCACTTGAGGAAACTAACAAGGGCAGATCATAAAGACTCAGCAGTAAGCTGCACTTGGCAGGCCAGTGTCAAAATCAAAAAGGTTCAGACAGAAGGGAAGGCTTTCTTGTAGACAGCCAGAATGCAGGCCTACACATCTGGAAACATGATCACCTATAGGTACCACTGGGTGGTTTTGTCTATTGTAAACTTGAGCCAGAGCCTAGGTTAACTTACATTTTGTCTAATCACCCACATTCAGTTTTGCTGCATCTGAAACAACATGCATTTAGGTGGAGCAGATGCAAGGAGAGTTAATAATTTTTTTAGCAGAACAAGATCTTTCCAGTCGGTCTCTGGCTATATTCCAGGTCTGTTGACCCAGAGTATAACCAAAGCCAGACTTTACATTCATCGAGGAAAGCAGACTGCTTCTAACATCTACAGAATACAGACCACATGGAAATGAGCAAAGATGGGGGAAGTCATCTGCTTTTGTGTCCTGTGTTAAGAAGTAGGATCCTGCTTCTGAAGCTACTTCTTCAATTTTAAAATGTGACATCCCTGCCTCAGTCATAAAGTGATTCATCACCTGTAAGGAAGATAATCCATTTCAGATATTAGTATGTGACAGAGACTAGGAGATTTAGTAAAACATCCACTGTGGGAATTGCTATGGAATTGATAGCTCTCACCTGTATCACAGACTGAAATTTTAGAGCTGTAATATGTTTTCAGCTAGGTGTGGGAAGTTGAGATAATGTTACTCCTTTTTTTGCATGATTTTGGTGTAATTGTGGTAGTTATTTATTGTTTTTAAGTATTTTGAAATTTTGAACTTGTGACACTCCTTAACCTTATTGAAAACACATTTGTCACAGCAGATATTATAATCGTAGGATCTTATACAGTTTCTAACCATTTTATGCAATATTTTCTCAGTAAGGATGATGATGAGTAGTGTGCAGTTATCAAATGGGCTTGGACACAATGTTAGTGCTTAGGAATCTGTACTAACCTGACCTTGGGCTTCTGACAGGATAGTCTGCTGTAATAAGAGCGGTGGGCTGCGTCCCTGGCACCCGGCCACCCGCACGGCTAACTTTACCCGAAATAATTACACGGAAACTGTTTTCTTTTAAACACTGCCTGGCCCATTAGTTCCAGTTTCTTATTGGCTAGCTCTTACATATCAATCTAACCCATTTCTAATAATCTGTGTACCTCCACGAGCTGGCTTAGTAGGAAAGATCTTAACCTGCGTCTGCCTGGAGTAGAAGAATCATGGCGACTGTCTGACTCAGCTTCTTGCTCCCAGCATTCTGTTCTGTTTACTCCGCCTACCTAATTTTATGTCTTATTAAAGGGAGAAGGCAGTCTCTTTATTTAACCAATGAAATTAACACAAAACAGAAGACTCTCCCCCCATCAATAGTCCTCAGTTACAGACCATAAGAACACCTCCTGTGTGCATTCACTATGTTCCATTTAAAAGGGCCATGCACACCTCCCATTTCTCTCTTTCTCTTTCTTTCTCTCTGCTTCTCTGCCTGTTTCTCTGTCTCACCTTCTTCTCCCTCTGTCTCTTTTTTTCTCCTTCTGCTACTGTCCCCAGAGGCCAGTGTCCCTCCTCCTCTCACCCCTTTTCTCATTTACTTTTCCCCAAGTCATATAAAGCCATACAATTGAGCTCTGTAGTGGGGCATCTTTCTCAACCCCTCTCATTTTTAATTACAACAGTTAAGACTGCCAGTTCTTCATAGTAGTTTTGCAGTTGTGGAATTTTATAATGGTACAGAAATGATTACTTTTCTGACAGGTATTGTTGCACTTGTCTGTGTGAATAATAAGAGATATTTAAAAAATAGTTAGACATTATATGCTTTCAGGAAAAATGTCAATGAAGGTTCCTATTCTGGGTCCTTGAGCTCCCAGACCATGTATTGCAGGTTAGACTTGCTCTATTGGGCATAATTTGTCTTCCTGTCAATGATATAATTCTGTATTACTAAAAAGTGATAGAGTTGAAAACATCACACTTGTCTTTGGGAACCAAGATATTTAATACCCTACTAAGGGTTAAGGATTGGTAAATTATAAAATTAGAAAAAGTTGGTAGAATCATGAAGTTTCTGTTGATGATTTATAGTACTAAGCCACCATTTTGATGTTAACAAACAATGGTGGTTATGAATAGAAATAATATCAATGTTAGCAGCTTAGAAAAAAATGTCTCTAAAATGTTAATATTGCAAGAAATACTGAAACAACACATATTGTAAAGTAAAATGAAGATAGGTGGATAATTTTATTGAATTTGTGATTTACATGTGGGAGATTCCTCAGTGTTGATCTAATTCTAGATGTGTGTTGATCACAAATGAACGTCATAGATATTTGTTATGTCCTAGGATTTCAATCCAGTAGTCAGACATCAAGTGTGGAAACTGGAGGAACACAGAAGGTATAATCAGAGAAAGGAGAGTAATAGAAGAGTTGATTATACAGAATCAATATTATTATGGTCTTCGAGTCCTATTAGTTATATTGTTTTGCTCCTATGCTTATTATATGTACAGCCAGTAGATGGCTCTGTCAGCAAACTGATAGCTTGGAAATATGATAATCTGAGAATTATTCATAAAATGTACATAGAGAAAACTAGACATATTCAGCTTAGCATGCAATCGCAGGATATAAAAAATGGACAGTGATGGTAAGAAATTTGAATTTTACTGACCAGCTTGAATATCATGCTTGGCAAATTCCTACATATGAGAAACCCTATGTCAATCTGCCATTGCTAACATAACTCAGTATGCAAGTAGTATTTGATGGCTATTTAAGCAGGGTTTTACTCTTTAATTATCATCAGCTAAGCTTCATGCATAATTATTTCATGATAAAACCCAGTCAACATTCTTCTCTCTATTGAAGAAGCTTAATGAAGTCAAATATTATCAGAGACATTTATATTATTTAATGATGAAAGGTGAAAGATTTTTCTCAGCAATGCTATTTCTGAGAGGCTACCCATGTGCTACTTGATAACTCCATATCCACACACATACAGTTACTGTACCTGAGATCAGATGTCACTAAAAAGAGAGTAAGTAAATAAGGTGAAAATGGAACAGTGACGGCAGTGATTGGTGAGGAATTCTAATTTAGGAAATAGGTGAATTATTTTCAAAATTTCTTTTTTTTATTAAAAATTTCCATCTCCTCTCCTCCTCCCACTTCCCTCACTTCCTCCACTCTCCCTTCCCCATCTCTCCAGTCCAAGGAGCAGTCAGGGTTCCCTACCCTATGGGAAGTCCAAGGTTCTCCTCCCTTCCCCCAGGTCCAGGAAGGTGAGCATCCAAGCAGACTAGGCTCCCACAAAGCCCGTCCATGCAGTAGAATCAAAACCTAGTGCCATTGTTCTTGGCTTCTCAGTCAGCCTCCACAGTTAGCCACATTCAGAGTCCAGTTTGATCACATGCTTCATCAGCCCAAGTCCAACTGGCCTTGGTGAATTCCCAATAGATCAGTTCCACTGTCACAATGGGTGGGTGCACCCTTCGTGGTCCTAACTTTCTTGCTCATGTTCTCCCTCCTTCTGCTCCTCATTTGGACCTTGGGAGCTCAGGCCAGTGCTCTAATGTGCGTCTCTGTCTCTATCTCCATCCATCACCAGGTGAAGGTTCTATGGTGATATGCAAGATATTCATCACTGTGGGTGAGGCCAGTGCAGGCTCCTTCTCCCCTGCTGCCCAAGGAACAAGCTGGGGAGAAAATGCACACATTATGGATATTTCTTTCTTAAACAAATCCCTCAGACTATTTTTATTTTATGTTATTACTTTAAAAAAAAAACAACCCAAATTCCCACTCCATCCACACACCTGCCCACCCCACCCCTTTCAATCCTAAAAAAGTCAAGGCACCCTGCTCTGTGGGAAGACCAAGGCCCTCCCTACTATATCCAGGTTGATCAAGTTATACATCCAAAGAGAATAGGATCGCAAGAAGCCAGTACATGCAGTAGAGACAAATTCCAGTTGTACTATCAGTGGGCCTCAGTCCACCACAACTTTCAACCACATTCAGAGGGACTAGTTTGAGCCCATGCTCACTCACTCCCAGTCCAGTTGGAGATGGTGAGCTACCATTAACTCAGGCATACTGTCTCAGTGGATGAACTTCTTATGGTCTTGAATTCCTTGCTCATACTCTCATTCCTCCCACTCTTCAGATGGATCTCGGAAGCTCAGTCCAGTGCTCCGATGTTGGTCTTTGCCTCTGTTTCCATCTGTTGTTGGACGAAGGTTCATTGGTGATATTTAAGATAATCATCAGTCTGACTACAGGGCAAGACCAATTCAGACACCCTTTCCTCTATTGCTTAGGGTCCTTGCTGAGGTCATCCTTGTGGATTTCTGCAAATTTTCCTAGAGCCAGATTTCTTGCTAACCCCATAACGGCTCCACAGCTCCTGTCACCTGTGCAGGAAGAAGTATCCTGCTTGTAAAGCTACTGCTTCACTTTTAAGGTGTAACAATACTATCTCAGTCTTGAAGTGGTATATTATATGCAAGGAAGGTAATTCAGTCCAGGCTTTCGTGTCTGACAGAGACAAGGGGATTCCTACTCCTATCTCTCCCATGGGAGACCAACTGTGGGCAGTGCTATGGCACTCCAAATTTATTTGATTTGATTCTGGTGTTTTTATATGTTTGGATCCCATGCAAATCTTGTGTCTGCTACCTCAGACTCTGAATTCCTAGGGTAGCAAAATACTGTTACTATGAAATTATCGACCACCTCTGAGTCAGTTAGAATCTTTTCACCTGCTATTGAATATAGATGTATGAGACTGCAGAGCAAGGCTTTGATAAATACATGTAACATCAGAACAAAGTATCCCAAAGCCTCTTAGTTATTGTAGAAAGAGATTGCCTGCAAATCATTGTATTATTTCCCATCTAGAGTAAGAAGAAATGTCTCTGGTGAAGGTCAAGTGATGCACAAATCTATCGGTGTATCAATATGTAATACAACACACTTATTTCTATTTCTCTAGCAAAATGTGATAATTAACTCTTACATAAGCCAGGGATCATTCTAGTCTCAGGTTGTTATTTTGCAGTGTGGGTATTTCTTTAACCTTACCTATTTAATCATATCCCCTATATTTAGTTAAATAGGTCCCATTATATTTAGGCCATCGTGGAAACAATATAACACCAGAATAAATAATATTTTCTCTTAAGTGCATGCAACTCTTGAGAGTGAAGAATTTTGCTCTAACATGCAGATTAATTTTTGTCCCTATCAACTTTAGGAAGTCCCAGTGAGACTTCAAACTAGACACCAGATGTATTTCTGTTTTAAAGTGACATAAGCAAGTAGGAAATTTAGAAATAGGTTCTCACCATCGTAGTTGGAGGTATAACCATGTCTGTAAATGGTCTGTGAAGATTCTGTGGGAGAATAGAAGAATATCTTTTTTTTATTTTTCATTCAAAAATTTACGTTTCCTTCCCTCTTCTCATTCCTCTCCCGATCCCCCACTCCCCCTCCTCCCTCCATCCTTAAGAGAGGGCAGGGTACCCTGCCTTGTGGGAAGTCCAAGGCCCTCCCCCTTCCATCCAGTACATCCAGTACAGGATGTCCTGTACATCCAAATAGACTAGGGTCCCAAAAATCCAGTACATGCAGTAGAAACAGGTCCCAGTGCCATTATCAATGGCTTCTCAGTCTGCCCCCATTGGCAGCCATATTCAGAGAGTCCAGTTTGATCACATGCTCATTCAGTCCCAGTACAGCTGGATTTGGTGAGCTTCCATTAGATCAGGCACACTGTCTCAGTGAGTAAACCAACCCCTCATGATCCTGACTTCCTTGATCATCTTCTCACTCTTTCTGCTCTTCAACTGCCTCTTGGGAGTTCAGTACACTGCTCTGAACTACTTACAACTAATGCAACTCTAAGTATACTCAAGAACATAAGAGTAGTTACAGTACTAGACCTTCACATGTTTCCTTGAGTTCAGTGCTTTGTTTACACTAGTTGGAAGTGAAATGGCAAATATTAAAATTTGATATGTTTATTGAATTTGCTTCTACTCAATACCTAAAATCAGTAGTTTTATGATTTGTTTTCCCTCATCAAATTTTAATATTTCAAAGAGCCAGGTCTTTTTTTTTTCAAAATAGAGCTCCAGTGATCTATCTAAACAGCAGTTTCAAAGCTCATTTAGCATAATATTAAGTTGAGTTAATTCCTTCCCAAAATAATACTGGAAAACCTTGTTAATTTATTTTTTTATTCAAGGCTCTATCTTGTCTGTCATAGGAAATGAGTTCATGTTTTTTTCTAGATGACTGAACTCTTTCTTGCAAGTGTTCAACTATAATCTATTAGGCAGTCCAGGCAAACAAACTCAGAAGTAGGGAAATGTACATCAGTGTTAAGGTTTGTTTGCCCAACATTAGTTTCCTTTAAAGGTACAGAACCTTCACTCCAACTCATTCAAGGCACCTCCTCTTAAATTTAAGAAAATGAACAATTTTACCACA
>NW_004949192.1:954014-960164 GCF_000317375.1 Microtus ochrogaster
CATATCCATATGAAGCCCAAATGTACCCAACGGTGTATCTGAATTATGGGCATAATTCTTTTTTTTGTTTTGTTTTGTTTTGTTTTTTTGTTTTTTGAGACAGCGTTTCTCTGTGGTTTTGGAGCCTGTCCTGGAACTAGCTCTTGTAGACCAGGCTGGTCTCGAACTCAGAGAGATCTGCCTGCCTCTGCCTCCTGAGTGCTGGGATTAAAGGCGTGTGCCACCACCGCCAGGCTGGCCATAATTCTTAGAAGCAATACATATCATGATTACCTACCAGTGATCACAAGCCCTGTGACTTATTGACCTATTGTTATATCTTTCCAGGGCTACCAAGCCCCAACATTAGTTTCCTTTAAAGGTACAGAACCTTCACTCCAACTCATTCAAGGCACCTCCTCTTAAATTTAAGAAAATGAACAATTTTACCACAAAATACCTGATACCATTTATTTTTTAAACATTAGAAAACTTCCAGACTATTTCAGGCTTAAGAAAGAGAAAAAATTGATATCTTACTTAGGCCATAAAGCTTAAACAGTGGTGAATATACTCAGTTCTTCTCAGCTCATCTGCAAGAATCTGTATGTGGGATAACATACAGAAATGACTGCTCACATTGGCAATTACTATGTATATCAAGGAGTGATTAACCCTCTGTGACTCAACAGAGGAAAGTATTATTTCGATAGGCTCTATTCACAGGCATATGCATCCTCCTTGGATTAGTCAAGAGATAAAATCACACAACCATGCTAGAGAAAACGTCATACCTCCTTAAAAGTAGAATTGCCCCATCATTTTACTTCTGCTGAGTGGGAAACTGACTCAGGCATTGAACTTTACTAGTCAATATAGAGTTGGTCTTCTTATTCAGATGGGGCCTTAAGGAATGCAGGATAGTCATGACTGCATCCTAGTCATTCCTTGGCAATTAAATTTTCTGAGAACTCTCTTCCAGCATTCCAGAAGGCACCATTTTTTTTCTTTTTCCACAATTATCATGCAGTTTTTCCACACAAATCACCTTGAGCAAATGCTGAAATACTTCTGGTAGTACAGCATGAATCAGTCCATGATTCATATCAGCCATTCCACATATGTGATATCACCAGAGAATGTGCCTTATCTTATCACACAGATATGGAACATGGAGTTATGAGAAACCAGGTATGGGAAAAGCAGCATATGTTGTCTAGGTCACTGGAGTTGAGAGTATACATTAACAGAGATTCAAGAAAGACCTGCCATGGGCCTGGATCTCTAAGCTGGCAGGGAGATTTCATGACTTTATTGAGACTTTTCTTGGAATAGTGTGTTGGAAATATTTAGAAAGATCTTATTGACTCACAATAATGGAAAGGGTGCCTGTAAAATGGTAATGCGTTCTGAGGAGATAAGAGAAAGGACAAGAAAAGGAAGAGGTGAAACATTTTATGGAAGTCAAAGGTGGCAAGAGTTGAATGGAGCCTTAGGAAATAAGGGGAAAATATTAAAAGAAAGGCAAAATTTGTGTTGATGATATTGTGACAAGATTTAAAGGGGCCACTGAAAATGACACTGGGATTTGTCTCTACTGCGTGTCCTGGCTTTTTGGGATCCTATTCTCTTCGGATGTATACCTTGCTCAACCTAGAGGTAGGGAGGCCCTTGGACATTCCACTGGTCACGGTGCCTTGCCTTCACTTAGGATTGAAGGGAGTGAGGTGGGATGGCTCATGGAGGGAGTGGGAGGAAGGGAGGAAGTGATAATTTAGATTGGTATTTTTTAAAGTAATAAAACAGACTAAAAAAGAAAATAGATTTCTAAAACTGTTTACTTTGTCTTCAGGAAGGTACCAAGGCCTGCCACTAACTTTGTAATCAAAAATTACTTCCTTGTTTATACTAGTTCCATGTTTTTGAGGTAAAACACTAAAGCCTAATGATTCAGTCATGATTTGTCAGTTTCTAAAATTTCTCCAACTTTTCTTCTTAAACAACTTGTTCCAGACCCAAAATATCATGTTTATTGGTATTACTTAAGTAATAATTTCTAAAGAAGACTCAATTTCTTATACAGATGATTGTCTCAGATAATCAACTTAAATTTTATTCTTAACATTAGTTATTACAAGAATGGTTACACAGTCCCAGTTTTAGCCTTCAGTGAGAGGCTTTTGATAACTTTTGAATACCAAAACATAAATATCCTAGTAAGGGATTTTTGTTGGTAAATTATGGCATTGGAGTGATCTGTTAAAATCATTAAATTTGCATTGATGTTCTGTAGTACTGTCAGACTTTTATCTTAATTAGCAAGATGATTAGAATACAAAATAAAAGCTACATTAATGGCTTAAGAGACTGTGTCTAAGTTCCTACTAGTGTAAAATTTGTTACAAAGGACAATTTTTTTGAGAGAAAAAGTGATAGAAGATAATTTTATTGAATTTCCAGGTTTTAAATAATGAAGACTCTTAAGCATTTTTATATGATGTTTGTGTTGATTATGAAAGTTAACTCCACATTTCTCCTTAACCCCATAATAGTTCTCTCTTTGAAGATATCACTGATATTCCTCCCCCACTTTGTCCTTCCCCCAACTCTAGTATCCCATTTCCTCATGTTCCCAGTTCCCAAAGCAGTGCTATGGAAATTCTCAGGAATCCTCAAAGATGATCCCAGCCTACACTTATAGCTAAATTGGAGAGGGTGCCCTGTAGTCAGATTTTTGACTACCATAACCGTCATCATATAGCCTTCATCCAGTAACTGATGGAACAAGATGCAGAGATCCACAGCCAGGCATGACACTGTACTACAGGAATCCAGCAAAAGAAGAGGGGGGATTATAAAAGCAAGGGAGGGTTAAGATCATGAGTGAGAAATCTACAGAGAACAGAAACATGCTCATGGAAACTCATGAACTCTACACCAAAGCTGTGAAGCCTATGTTCCACCGAGGTAGGCCATTGGCATTTGGGAGACAGTTGTGTAGCTTGGTCTATTTCAGGGGTCCATTACAGGGGGACCAGGATTTATTTGTGGTGCAAGATCTAATTTTTGGAGATAATCCCATAAGTTGGGATGTCTGGCTCAGCCTTGAGGAGGGGATAGGGTTTTGGTACTGCTTCAGCTTAATGTGCCAGGCTTTGTTGCGTTCCCTTGGAAGGCCTTATGTTTGGGAGGAATTAATGGAGGATGGGCTGTGGGGAGGCAGGGTTTGGGCAGAGAATTGCTGAGAGAACAGTATTTAGAATATAAAATGAATAAAAATAAATAAACAGAGAGCAATTACATAAATACCACCTCATCAGTGATTCATAAATATTCTCATTTCAATTCACAATAAATATATAAAGTACCAAAAAAAGAGCTTCAGAGATGCTGAAGACATGAAGACATGCATATTTATAAACACATAAGTCTGTATAGAGTCATTTTCCTGTCCTGATCTTTTTTTCCTGAACATCTGCATTGTTCTTTGGTCACATGAGACAAATCTTAAACTGCTATGCTTCTTGCAGTTTA
Source organism: Microtus ochrogaster (assembly GCF_000317375.1). Classification (NCBI taxonomy): domain Eukaryota; kingdom Metazoa; phylum Chordata; class Mammalia; order Rodentia; family Cricetidae; genus Microtus; species Microtus ochrogaster. The sequence continues at coordinate 957,528 of NW_004949192.1, forward strand.
ACACTGCTCAGAGTACAACCTGTGTTGTTACATGGCAGTTGAGCCTGGCTCCTCGCCCTTGGTTCCCTCAGAGACTAGCTTCGTGGCTGATATATCAGGGAGCCATGATTACCACTGCACCTCTGCACCATTATTGGGTCTGTGCTGACACTGAGTAACATACAGCCCACAGGTAAACCTTTTTAAGTGTTTGGATGGAGGTCTTCTTAATAAAGTCATACTCCTATTAGTCAGCCCAGAAACCACCTCTTAAAGTGCCATTCCTCTGTTTGCCACTAGCATTGAGCTTAGTTGAGCAAAGGTAGTTATTCAGAGGAATTTTGGGTTGCCTCGAATTTTTCAGATATATTTTTTAGTTGTTATGTAGTAATTAGGGCCCCACATCAGAATGCCATTAGTAGGCAGAGTTTTGTATCCCACCAGAAAGTTCACTGAATAACCACAGATAAATTATTTTTACTTATAAACACTCTGACAATAGTTCAGGCTTATTACTAGCTAACTTGAAGCTAACATTTTAGATTGACCATATTTCTTATGTATGTGTTCTCTGCCATGTGGATTGGTATCTTTTCTCAGTACAGGAAGTACATCTCCATCCCACTACTCCCCATGATTCTGAGACTACTCCCTTTTTTACAGCTACTTCTTACTGTAGCCTACACTTATCCTATCGTGCGTAGGTAAAAATCAGCTAGGATCTTTATTATATCAATCACAATGACATATACTCACATGCTAGAAAGGAATATTTCATAACCTTTACTTCATGTTTTAATACCTACCCCCTTTTATTACACTTTATTTTTAAGGTGAAGTAAACATAAATTTCCATCTTTGCTATCTGCTTGACAAGTTTTATAATTAAAATCTAATTATGAAAATGTTGGTATATATTATTTTATATGTATACTTAGGTCTAAAATATCTGTGTTTATTCCTTACGTATTTCACTTGTTCAGCAGTGATTTCATCCTGAATGCTCATGTCGAGAAACTGAAGAACAACCACGTGAACACGGATATGGAAACTGCCCAGTTGATGCTTAATGTCTTATCACAGCCTAGGCTATGATCTACAACTGCCTTAAATATGGGGTAAAAGAACAGGCCTGTTTTCTTAGACATGCTGCTCCTCCCTCCCATTTGGTGATGTGAAGTAAGGACATAACACAATATTAAAGAGTAAAGACATCATGATTCTAATTATTTTCAGTGGCATAAAGAAAGCCTAGTAAAGGTCCTATGTTGGGTCCCTCACAGTCAGGTTAGAGTTTTGGGGCTACCATTAGCTCAGGTAAGATCTTTCAGTGGGTGTCCCCATCATGGTCTTGACCACTTTGCACATGTTCTTACTCCTCCCAATCTTCTACTGGACTTTGGGAACTCATCCCTGTGATTGACTGTGGATCTCTGCATTTGCTTCCATCAGTTGCTGGATATAGGTACTATGATGACATTTAACATAGTCATCAATCTTACTACAGGGAAGAGCTGTTCAGGCACCCTCTCCACTATAGATTAGGGTCTTAATCATCCTTGTGGATTCCTGGGAATTTCTCTAATTCCAGGTTTTTGCTAGTTCCACAATGGCTCTGTCATTCAATATACCTTTTTCTTGTCTCTCTATATCTGTGCATCCCCCATCTCAACAATCCTGTTCCTCAAGTTCTCCTCACTATTCCTTTTATCTCTGCCTCTTCCCTATCAGTATTTCCTTCTCCCCTCAACCATACTTTCTCAATTCTCTTGGGAGATATTGTCTATTTCCCCTTCCCAGGGGGGATCAATGTATGTTTCTCTTAATGTTCCCCTTGTTACTTAGCTTATCTGGGGTTATGGGTCATAGACTCCTTATTTTTTCCTTCATAGCTAGTATTCACTAATGAGTGGTAAATAACATCCTCATCATTCTGATTTTGGGTTACCTCACTCAGGATGGTATTTTTTTCTAATTCCATCAATTTGCCTACAAATTTCAAGATTCTTTTTTTTTTTAACCACTGAGCTCCATTGTATAAATGTACCAAATTTTCTTTATCCAATCGTTGGTTGAGGGACATCTACTTTATGTACAGGTTCTAGCAATTACAAATATTGCTGCTGTGAGCATAATTGAACAAATGTAGTTTATAATGATTGAATATCCTTTTGTTCTATGCTCAAGAGTGGTATTGCTAGATCTTACAATTGGTTGATTACCAATTTTTCTGACAAACCAGCATACTTATTTACAGAGTGGTTGTGCAAGTTTTATTCCCATCTTCATTCTGTGTCTGAGATGGAAAATACAGGAGTTTCTTTCATGTTCCTCTTATTACATTAAATGCATAAGGACAATAGACAAAGAACACAAACATGCTCATTTCTTGATATTATCATCTTCTTGTCACAAAACATAATTTAACATTGGGGTTTACAGAGGACTACATTGTATTTTGTGAGTATGTAGAATACCATGATCTTTGGAGTAGTTAACAATGTGGTCTGTAAGTTATAGTTATTATCTTATTCTTTTGACTCCATGGTTACATTGTAACCTGAGATAGCCATGTAGCAATCTCACTCAGCAACATGATCATTTGGAAATTTGGAAACATAGAAGACACTTTTAGATTACTCATTTTCTAAAGCAGGT
>NW_004949192.1:961792-962526 GCF_000317375.1 Microtus ochrogaster
TTTGGGGGTTTGCCCTCTTTGAGAGGGGCAAGTGCATCTCATTTAGGAGAGGCTTCCTGACTCATCTCTTGCTGTAAAACTTTGCAGCTCTTTTAAGAGGCTCTGCCACCAAAAACTTAAATGGTGTGTATGAATTGCTGAGAGAGAGAGGGGGGGCAGAGTCCAAGAGAAGCCATGTAGGTGCCACCAGAGACAGACTGGAGACTGCTATAACTTTAAAGATAGGTTTTGACCTCATAGTATTGCACAGATTCATGTAGATGGGTTAGTTTAGGATATAAGAATTAGCTAGTAATATGATTAAGCCATATTCAACAGTCTTTTTCAGTGATTACCTATTTATAGGGAATAGAAACTCTATGTATCAAGGGGAACTGAATAATCTAACTATAAGTATGACAAACATGTATGACTATTCACCTATAATTTTTAATATCTATATAGATTACAGACTAAGGCTTCACATTAGAATATTAGACAATGCTTAAACAACTGTGCACCAAATGATGACAATGACCTCAAAATGTAAACAATGTATAAGCTTCTTGATCAGAGGTAGAAATATATAGTGCAATATGATAAATATATCCTAAAATTGTATCAATATCCAAAAGGATTTAAACAGAGGTAGAAACATTCATGCATACATTATGACAAAATAACTTTGCATAGGTATACAAATATTTTAAAGAGAAATAGGAGCTTATTCAATATAACAAATATAATTTGAATTT
>NW_004949192.1:964548-965526 GCF_000317375.1 Microtus ochrogaster
GTTTCTATTTGACTCTGGCAGAGTAAAAGAAATTGTTCTTGTATAAGTCTATTCACATTCTAGTAGCATGTTGCTGGCCATTAGGTAATGTTGGGATATTCCTTCCCAGTAATGGTCTTAATTATAATATTTACAATTACTTGATTTTCCATTGATTTTTTTGGCTGCTATGGCAAAAAAACATATCTGAATACTACTCAATATTTTTTTTTCTTTTAGGGCATGTAACTCATGAGAGTGAGGAGTTTTGTTCCTGCAAATTTTACTCCACGAACAAGATGATTTTTTTATAAGATTATCCTACTATTGTACAACATGCAGTGAATCCCATTAAAGTTTTTAAATAGCAACAGAGTAATTTCTATTCTATGAAGACATTATCATATATAGGAAATTCCTAATTACTATAAAAGTACATTTTTTACATCAAATTTGGAGGTGTATGTCTTATAATTTCTCTGCATCAAGAGAAGGCAGGACGGGCATTTGAACAGAGGAAACCTGGTATAGTACTGACTAGACACCATTGAGCAGACCTGCTTAGTGTTCTGCTTTTCACGACTTGTTCAGCCTGCTTTAGTATATATAACAGTATTACCAGCCTAGGGATAACAATATCCTCATTTCTTTTGCTATCGCACATTGTTCCCTGATTAAGAAAATACTATACAAACTTCTCTATAGAGTCTTCTGCTCACAAGCAGGTATATTCTTAATTGAATTTTCCTAATTTCAGATAACTTCAAGTTGCTCCAAGTTGGCATAAAACTGTCCAGTTCACTATCATAGATTATTGTTCTATTCATCATGCATTAATAAAGTTTTCCATTTCTTAATTTTCATTATTTTTCTCACTTGTTCTGCTTAGTGGAGAATGATGACATTTAGAGCTAATGTTCCTCATGGGCATAAGGTATTGCAGCAACAGAATATGAAAAAAAATAGCCTCAGTACTTATTACCCTGCTGGAGATGATGA
>NW_004949192.1:965626-966681 GCF_000317375.1 Microtus ochrogaster
ACTCTTAAGTAATAAGGAGATGTAAAGATTGAAGAGTTCAATGCATATTTAATAATATTACGTATTATCCTTTTCTTATTATCTCAGATTCTGTATTCATATATGTGATAGTAAATTTGATGCTGAAAAACATTGGTACTTTGGAATCATTTGCTACCTCTTAATCTGTGGGAATCATTCTGCCATCTTTTCAATTCTGAAATTCCTGGCTTCAGGGTAGGGTTTAGATAAGGATGTGAAATATCAGAAATAGTCCCCTAAAGCCTCTTACCCTGTAAAGTGAGACATTTCCTTCATATCCTTTTGTTATTTACTATTTATGTCTGGAGGATACATCTCTGATAAGGGTCAAGTGATGCACAGTTATATATAGCAGCTTTCAGGGTCATCCTTGACAAAAATACCCTCTTCTAGAGTAGAGGTGTGGGAATTTAGAGATATGGTAAAGAATATGAAGACGTGAATGAAAATAACAAAACAGAAACAAGTGGCATAGTATCAGGAGGGAATTTTTCAGTGAGTACTGAAAATATTCCTTGTGTTTAATGTCCAACTGGTTAATATAACTCTGATCCTAAAACCTAGGAGTAAAACCAAAGACTGCATTAACATACAAATTGAAAGTCATGGGCTACATCCACTGCTCATGCCCTAGACTCACGCCCTAGAACAAACATTCTGTAGGCAAACCACTCCCTGGGTGGAATCCCAAGCTATTTTCATAAAGGGAACTGGAACTTCTTTGCATCCTTAGATTTTTGTTTTAGGTAGGAACCAACTACTTTCCTCTTTCAGGAGTTCTAGGTCTGGCAACTCGTTCCACCTGTTGACAATTGCTTTGAGAGAACAGACCTCTAATTTACAACTAGGTGGTGGTACCTTTGTTTGAGTTAGAATCCCAATAACCTTAAATAAACTAGAAACAATTCCCAAACTCTCTGACTTTTGGCCTCTTTGGGCCTCCAAACTCATGTAATTAGGACTCAGTTGGTTTCTATTTGACTCTGGCAGAGTAAAAGAAATTGTTTTTGTATAAGTCTATTCACATTCTAGTA
>NW_004949192.1:967474-974770 GCF_000317375.1 Microtus ochrogaster
CTATGTACAGAATTTGGTAATTATACCCATTCTTAGCAATGACATTTTGTAATTGAGTAGTCTATCAACGTTAGTGTACTGCACAAGTGGACCTAATATTTTATTTTTTGCTAAAGTTTTTTGGCTGTTTTTGTTTTTTGCTAAATATTTTGGTTTTGTTTGTTTACTTGCTTATTTTTGCTTTCATTTCATTTTTTGTTTGCCAAAGTATCTCAAACTTATTTTTCTATCTTGAAAGACACTGTCATCATAGCCGATAGATTTCCCTTTGGATAATAAGCTGTGTCTGAATGTTACCTACACTATTTTATGACTTATGAATAAAGGGTGTTATGTGAATTGATCAGAATAGACTTAGACAAAAATGCAATTTCTTTGTAATTTGAGAACATGTGGAATTGTGTTTTTGTGCTCCAATGGAAGAAGTAGGGCCTGCTTGTTCCTTCAGGTACCCAGCTAGCTTAGCCCCAAAACAACCACGCAGAACCTATGTTAATTAAAACATTTCTAGGCCCATTAGCTCCAGTTAACTCTTATATTATTTTAGCCCATTTCTATTGATCTGTGTATTGACATGTAGGAGTGGCTTCCAGAAAAGATTCAGCATGTCTGACTCTGGTGGCTCTATGGTGGCTCTCACCCTCTGTCCTTCTTTCTCCCAGCATTCAGTACTGTCTTCCCTGTGTATCTTAGTTGCAGTTTAGCATGGTTTGGCGTAGTGCATGTGTTGTGCATGGAAATGGCTTCATATGCTCCCTCTTGGTTCCTTGAGAGCCTTGCTTTATGGATGAGATATCAAGGAACTATGATTGCTACCACACCTCTGAGATGATTCAGTCCCTGCAGACACTGAGTAGCATATTTCTCACATATCATGAACTCCATTTAACTATTTTGTTGAACATCTTTAAAGAGCCATATCCCTGCTAGTCATAAGTACTCAGCTAAGAAGCCTCCACTTTTTATTACTTAAAAAATACAAATCCAAATTTCTGCTTTCTCCCCTCCTCCCCCTCCCTCTCCCACCCTCCAATCTAGAGGGTAAGACATCCTGCCCTGTGGAAAGTCCAAGGTCTTCCACACTGCATCTAGATTGAGAAAGGTATATATTCAAAGAAAATAGGATCCCAAAAAGTTGGTGCATGAAGTAGAGACAAATCCCAATGTCATTGTTATGGGCCACACAGGCTGCCCAAATTTTCAGCCACATTCAGAGGGACTAGTTTGATACTATGCTCATTCACTCTCAGTCCAGCTGGAGTTGGTGAGCTCCTATTAGCTCATGAACAATGTCTCTGTCAGTGAACTCCTCATGGTCTTGACATCCTTGTTCATAATCTCATTCTTTCCACTCTTCAACTGGACCTTGGGTCTCTGCCTCTGTTTCCATCTGATGTTGGATGAAGGTTCTATGGTGGTATTTAATATAATCATCAGTCTGACAACAGGGCAAGGCTAGTTCAGGCACTCTCTTCTCTATTGCTTCAGGTCTTAGCTGGGGTCATCCTTGTGGAATCCTTGGATTTTTTTCTAGAGCCAGGTTTCTCATTAATCCCACAAAGGCTCCCTCAAGCAAGATATCTCTTCCCTTGCTCTCATATCTGTTCTTCCTCCATCTCAACTATCCCAATCCTTCAAGCTCTCCCCAACCCTCCCTTTCTTCACTCTTCTGCCCCTTCTCCCCTTTCTTCTAATCCCCTACCTCATGTTATAATTAATTACTATTAATTATAATAATTAATAGTAATTGTTAGACGATCTTGTCTGCTTCCAATTTCCAGGTGAATCTTAATGGGGAAACTCTGTTAACCAATCACATTGAATTGGGGCGTGGCGACCTGGTCCTCAGGGAAGAAAACCTGGAGATCTGGGTGCACTCGCTTTCTGCACTAGGTGTTTGCCTGACCCATTTGGACATCCGAACTTTTACTCTGATGGCATGAGTTTCCCCACTTTTCAATTATTACATTATATCTGTTGTTTTGAGCTGGTATGGTTATTTTAGCGTACCTATAGAATACATCATCACTGACACTTGGTGCCCAACTAGCCGCAAGTGGTGCGGAAGAATTATCTGTATTCTGTCAATCATGTACTTTAATAAAACATTGATTGACCAGACAGGAAGTAGAGGTGGGCCGATGAGAACAGGAGAATGCTGTAAAGGAGGAAGCCCATTCCTCTCATTCCAGCCCAGACCACAGAGAAGCAAGATGTAACCTGCCCGACTGAAAGGTACCAAGAGCCATGTGGCAAATATAGATAAGAATAATGGGCTAAAATAAGCTACAAGAGCTAATAGGAAGACTGAGCTAATGGGTCAATCAGTTTTATAACTTATGGAGATCTCTGGGGGATTTTCTTTGCGGCTTCCTGGCTGTGGGATACTGGTCGGGACAGAAACCCCAACAAGCCGGCCCTCGTTGCAACAGAATCTCTGTATAGTTTTCATTGGGTTCACCTTATCTCTTAGCTTCATAGGATCATAAACTATAGGCTCAGTGTCGTTTGTTTATGGATAAAATACACTTATGAGTGAGTACATACCATATTCATTTTTGGGGGTCTGAGTTACCTCACTCAGAATAGTGTTTTCTAATTCCAACCATTTGCATGCAAAATTCAAGATATCAGTGTTTTTTACTGCTGAGTAGTACTCTAATGTGCAGATGTGCTACAATTTCTTTATTGATTCTTCCATTGAGGGGAATCTAGGTTGTTTCCAAGTTCTTGCTATTACAAATAATGGTGCTAAGAACATAGTTGAACAAATGCTATTATATTATGATTGAGTATCTTTTGGGTATATGCCAAAGAGTGGTATGGCTGAATCTTACTCCACAGCCTTTTCAGCGGAAGTTAATATTAATTTTTTTTTTTCATTTTAGCCATTCTGAAAGGTGTAGGATAGTATCTCATGGTTGTTTTGATTTGCATTTCCCTGATAGCAAAGGAAGTGGAACATGTCCTTAAATATTTTTGACCATTTGAAATTCTTCTGTTGAGAAATATCTGTTGTTTATATCAGTACACCATTTTAATGGGTTATTTAGATTTTAATGTCTAATTTCTTGAGTTCCTTATATATTTTGGAGATCAGTCCTTTGTCTGATATGGGGTTGGTGAGGATCTTCTTCTATTCAGTATGTTGCCTTTTTGTCTTATTGACTGTGTCCTTTGCTTTACAGAAACTTCTCAGTTTTATGAGGTTGCATTTGTTCATTGTTGCTCTTATTGTCTGTAAGAAGCCCCCCTTTTAAGGAGCCCTTCCTCTATTTGCACTAGCATTATCCTTGGCATAGGAAGGGAAGTTAATAAGAAACCATTTGGCTCAAATTTTTGGTGCTTAGAAATTTTTTGAAGCCTTTTTGGTCTTATGTAAAAATTCTGGCCTGCAATATGAATGCCAACAAATAGGCTAGTTTTGTGTCCCACCAGATAGTTCAGAAATAACATCACAAATAACTATTATTAAGTAATAGTTACCCATCTATGACTTGTATATTATTACAAGATAACTCTTACTTATTAAGTTCAGCGATATTTCTTCTCTTTCCTCTGTTTTGTGGATTATTACCATTTCTTATTATATCAATTTCATCTTCTTCTCCCTGTTTCTCCTCATGATTCTGAGACCCATTTTGTCATTACCAGTAACCTCCAAGTATGGTTCTACTTCCTAAGCTTATACTGACTAGCTATAATCCATTCAGCTGCTTCATTAAACCATTCACTGTGACATTTATTCACCCTGTATAAGAAAATATTCCACAGACTCTTCTTGACTGTTTTCAACATACAGCTCCTTTCTGTTATACTTGTTTATATGCTAATGGAGACAAATATTTTCATCATTCCCATCCTCTTAATAAGTTTTAGGTTTAAATTCTATTCAGGAAAATATTTAGGAAATATAATTTTACATGTGTATTCAGTCTAAAGTATTTATATTTATTCTTACATATTTCAGTTATTAAGCAGGAAATTAATCTTGAATGCTCAGGCCTAGAAGCTGAAGAACAACCACATGTAAATGGATGTCAAACCTGCTCAGGTGTTGCTTAATTTTTTAAAACAGTATTGGCTGTGACCTAGAGCTACCTTAATTTATTAGACAAAACTTTGTATAGCATCCTTTTTTTATTCACACTGTTCCCACATTCTTTGATATGATTTAATCATAGCAACACAATTTCAAAGAACTTAAGCACTTTACGTGTAATAATTTCCATGACATAAAGAAAACCTCATAAATGGAACTATTCCAATATGCATTTTCCCTTTCTACTACTTGTAATTATGCAAAAGCATAATCACAGTTAACACATTAAGTTATTTGTAAAAGTTCTCTTTTGCTTGATATATTGTTGCCTTGTAGCATTAAAGAGCAAACAGATTAACACAGGTAATTTCATTATATACTAATTTTATTTCAAATGTGTGCAGTGTAGGTTCATTAATTTGACTGGAAATTCTTTCTAACTAATATTCAGAAGTTAACTCTAGTCTGTTATTTTTAATGTTTTGGGGGGGATGCTATAGATATAGGCCAGGAAATTGCCAAATTCCTGACATTAATATTCACTATTTAGAACATAGAAATTAAACCTGAATGAAATTAGAGCACTAAATGATGATTAGGGTGCATGTAGAACGTATTAACCTACAGAGTGGCTAGAAGTGTGTTCTTTGTGTTATATTCAAATTGCTGTTTTATTTTCCTATTGTTTTGACAAGGAGACATTTCATTGAACAGTCAGCTTATTTGAAAAGTTGGAAACCTAGACTATATTTTAGAACACTTATATTCAAATGCTCACATAATGGTATTAAACAATTCCAGGATATTTGAGAATTGTTGGAAAAGGATATTATCTGAGTATACTTGGCCAGCTAGGAAAACTTGCAAATTTCATGTCCAAGGAGAAAACCAATCTCAAGTCAGCTAATTCTAATAAACATATGCATCAAATCAGTATTTGATTGATATTTGACACATTTTTTCTCATGAATTTTCACCAATTGGAACTAAATGTGTAATTCTTGTATAACCTCCAGTGCTAAAAAATCCCAGTATTCCTAGTGATATAAAAAAACCTAGTAAAAAGAAATATTTCAGTCCTCACTTTTTTTCTGTCTATGACTTGCAATTACTCAAAATCAAAATCACATTTAACTATCACTAGGTTATATATAATCATTCTCTTTTGTTTATCTATGCTTTTACCTGGTATCTAAAAAGACACATCACTAACACAGTTAATTTCATTATGTTTTTTTTTATTTCATATGAACATACTTTAGTTAATTTTTTAATTTTATGTTCATTTTATTCTTTCTATATCTACACTGAACTAGGTAGCCTTTCAGAGAATGAGTCCTTAAAGCCAGGAAAAGCAGTAGGGATAAATCCTGTTCACACTGCAAGTGACCCACAGTCTGACACAGCCCATACAAAAGTCTCCCATATTCTGAGTGCCTACCTTGGTACTTTGTTGGTTTTCTCACTTTTAGTCCAAAGTTGTTAGACTCCCATTAGTTCAGTTAAGCTGTTTCAATGGTCATTCCCATTATAGACTTGAACTCTTTGCATGTATTCTCACTCCTCCCGCACTTCAACTAGACATTGGAAGATAAGCCCTGTGATGGACTGTGGATCTCTGCCTCTGCTTCCATCAGTTGCTGAATGCTGGTTACATGATAAACATCAATGTGGCTAAAAGACAAAGGCTGTTCAAGCACCCACTCCAATATTGCTAATGGACTTCACTAGAGTAGTCCTTGTGAATTTCTGCTATTACAGGTTTTGTGAATTCCTGGAAATTTCTCCAATTACAGGTTTTTGCAGGTTCCCTATTAGCTCCCTCAATAAAGGTACCTTTCCCTTTCTCCTTACGCTACATCTCTGTCCCCACCTAGAAAATCCTGTTCTTTTAAGTTATACTCCCTGTCTTTTCTGTAGCACCTTCTCCATTTATTACTTTCATTCTCCATTTACCATAGTTTCTCAATTTTCTCAGGAGATCTTGTGTGTTTCCCCTTTCCAGTGGTATCAATGTTTGTTTATATATAATATATATTATTTGTATTACATGTAAATTATATATTATATTTACATATAATACATATTATTTGTATTATCATTTGACTGCATAAAAAAACACACTTCAGCAGTCTGCATCTTTTGTGTCCTTCTTGTCAACTATGTACAACATACTGTTTGCAGTAGAGACAAAGGCAGTTTTTTGCCTGGTGTCTAACTTTGCCACTTAGAAATCAAATTCCATTTGGAGATTCCCTGATGCTCATCAGCTTCTCTCTAGTAGATTGGTGCTTACAAGAGCAGATGTATATCAGTGTCATAAAAATTCTTGTGCCACTAAAATATTTTACATTCTATATTCTTTGCATCTCTGATCTATCTACCTAAATTCATCTCTTACTTACTTAGTAATCAATCTAACTTGACTGCTATTTTATTGTTAGCAGTGATTAACAGTTGGTTGATTTCTAATTTTCTGATAAACTGCCATACTGAACTCCAGAGTTTTGTAAACACCGATGACCACTTATGCTGGAGAGGTGATGGGGAAGAGAGAACACTCCTGCATTGCTGGTGGGAATGCAAGCTGGTATGTCCCCTTTGGACGTCAGTGTGGCGATTTCTCAGAAAAGTAGGAAACAACCTTCCTTGAGACCCAGTCATACCACTGTTGGGTATATGTCCACAGGATGCTCAATCGTGCCACATGGACATGTGTTATGTTCACAGCAGCTTTGTTTGTCATAGCCAGAACCTAGAAATAATCTAAATGCTCCTCGATCGAAGAACGGATAAGAAAAAGATGTGGTACACAATGGAGCACTACACAGCAGAAAAAGACAAACAAACAAACCAAAAAAAAAAACCAAACACACATCTTGAATTTTTGTATGAAAATAGATGGAGCTAGAAAACATTATTTTGAATGAGGTAACCCAGACAGACCCAGAAAGACATGTACTCACACATGTACTCACTCACAGGTGTTTTTTAAACAATAAAGCAAAGAAAACCAGCCTACAAACCACAGCCCCAGAACTTAGACAACAATGTGGACACCAAGAGAGACTTCTATAGATCTAATCTTCTCTACAAGAGAAGTAGAAAGCAGAAAAAGACAAGATCTCCTGAGTAAATTGGGAGCATGGGGACCTTGAGGGAGGGTTGGGGGGAGCGGAGATGCAGGGAAGGGAGCAAAGAAAAAATGTAGAGCTCAATAAATTAAAAAATTAAAAAAAGAGCCGGGCGGTAGT
>NW_004949192.1:976021-978472 GCF_000317375.1 Microtus ochrogaster
AACAAATTCTGTTCCGAGTCTGAGAGACATACAGGAGACAGAAGCAATAGAAACCTAGGGAAAAAAATGGATTTGGTGTGATTTCCCACGTTCCTGTTAAGAGGCACCTGTTTCTGCTCGCAGTGCAGGAAATGTGCTCGAGTCTCTGAAGCCAATGCTTCAGCCTTAATAGCTGTGATTCCTGAGTTAGTGTTGAATTCTGCATTTTCTGTAATCAAAATTTACGTTCGTGGTCAAGCGGGATGTACTGATCTTATGTGCCATTGGATGCCCCAGTAAGATAATTGCAATATTGGAAATATCCTCTGGCACCTGGAAATCTCAAAATTTCAAATGGTAGATTCAACAATCAGTGTGTTTAGAGACTCTGACACGGCATTTCTGAATGTGATACCAGTAAACTGCAATCGGCAGCACAGAATCACAATCAACCGTCAGCGGGGAGAAATGAGGAATTTCAGGTAGAGGTAGATGGCAGGGTACAGACCGAAAAGGTGGATGTATAATCATCTCCTAGTTACCTGTGATGTTTTCCATTTTTGATAATTAGGTTTGGTGCAAGGTAAACTACATCTTTTTTGTCATCCACTTTCACTTTTATATTTTCTGCTTGACCAAACCGTTAGAGGAGAGAGAGAAATGAGTCTGCAGCTCTGATACAAATCTCCAAGGTTACCACAGGATTTGTTCTTATTGGTGGGCTTGAGGACATTCTTTTTATTATTCTGGAAAAAAATTTGAATGCACACATTTCTTCACTCAAAAGCACGGAAAGCTAATTATATTTTAGGAATAACAGGTCTTTAATAGTGAAGCTCTGGCTATGCCAGCTCTCAGCTGCTCATGTTTATACCAGAAACCAAAATGTACATTGACACAGAGATGGCAGAATGCTATTGACTTGTATATGAGAATAAGTGCAGGGAAATTAGCAAAGTCAGGTACCAGTTTATTACCAGTGTTACAGTCTTGAGTTACCTGCTGTGGTTTTCTGTGCAGCAAATCAATTCATGCTTTGGAAACTTCTGCTACTCTTTAAACTTTTGGAACCACTTCCTCAGTCTTGAAACAATGCAATATCTGCAAGGAAATAATCCACTTTAGGTTTTCGCGTCTGACAGAGTAAAGGGGGAGTCATGATCTTTCCTCTTTTCTCTGAGAACCTTGTGGGAATGGTTATTACTTTGTATGTTTCCTTTTCATGAAAACTTAGAGTCATTGAAAATATTATGCAGTGACACATGAATGCCCAACCCTCCCTGGCACCAAAGACTCTCGCGCTACAATAAGTTATAGAAGAGGAAACATACGTCTTATCATTCTATTGCCTTTTAGGTTCTCACAGGCTCAACATTGCTGTTTTGGTTGGCATAGTTTTGTGTTCTGGCATAAAAAAAATTCTTGTACTTCATTTTTCTCACTTGTATTCACATTTCTATTTAAGAATTCAGACATCATGAGCTTTGTTGCAAATCAACTATTTAATTTGGCATCAAAGAATAACATACTACCCTTTAAAATAATTAACATATCAGCTTTATTTGTTACTGTGTGTGTTGTTTTTGTGTGCTTTGAAAAAGTGCATGTCATATCTTGTGTCTTCCATCTGAGACTCTGAATTCCTATGTCTATTGGTAATGTTGAGACTGGAAAACACCAGTACTTTGGAATCAACAACCTCTATTTGAATCTGTTGCAATATTTTTGCCATCTTTCAATATAAATGACCTTCAAGTAGGTTTTATAGTCATGAAACATCATACCATAGTGCACATAGTGCAATAAAGTCTCCTATGTTCTAATTAAAGTTCTTCTCTTCACATAGTTCTGTTATTTTCCCAGTAGTGCCAATTGAATATCTCTGATGTGGTCAAAACATGCTCAGGTACATTGTCGCGCCCACCTCGACCAGCAAGGAAGACGCAACACAGGAGCTCTTCTTGCAAGCAGTTTATTCAGGACCTTGTTCACAGCAAGCTTTCTCCTTCTCTTTCTCTTTCTCTCTCTCCCCAGGCAAACCTCTCCCAGCCCTTAAAAAAGTCACAGGCCACCAACCCTGGATTGCCAGGTGGGCACTGCCCATAGTTCCACACATATGCAAGAAGCTGATTATCATTGCGTGATAATAGCATGAGTCAGGCCTTAGCCATAATAGAAGTTGATTATCACAGAGAGCACTCGCTTTCAGGATCACGGAGGGTGGAAGCCAGCACCATCAGGTGCGGCTCCACTCAGCTCTCTACAGTACATGAGTATATAATTATTTCATTTAGACTCAGGATTTTTTTCTATTTTCTAGAAGCACAAGAGCAATTAATTTTGTCTAATTTTGTCATCATTTTATTTTTAGATTCCTAGCCATAAAGCCAGTGTGTGCTATACCTTTAATCACATAGTTGAATAACAATATTTACTAGACCCATGCCAAGTTCCCAGTTTTTGCCCAGCAAT
>NW_004949192.1:979647-981936 GCF_000317375.1 Microtus ochrogaster
TTTTTTTTTCAACAACTAAAAAAAAATAAACAAAAAAATAAAGAAAAAAACAATATTTACTAGAAATTTCCATGATTTTTATAACTATACAAAAATATATCTGAACATTTCTTACTTTTTTTGGTCATGGAGCAAATGAGAGTGAAGATTTTGTCATGATCACTGTGGAGAAGTGGGGAGAGAGGCAGAAGCAAAGCTGCCTCTCAGAGAGGAAGACAGAAGAAAGAGAGAACTCAGGCAGGAAGCTGAAGATCAGCCTGGCTCAGTGGATGGGGGAGGAAGTGGGTGTGGCTTGTCTCTCAAAGAGACACAAACCATAACACTTTAAAGAATATTCCTTTTGTTATTTTCTGCTTTTATGTTTATAAAATTCACAGACTCATAGAGGGCTCTGGCCAAAGAGCTGATAATTTAAAATATTAAATCTGAATCTATTTCTAGTTTATACGTATGAAAAAAAACCTGGTATTCTAACTTATCATGCAGTTCCAGGACATGAAGCATATAAAGTAAGTCCAGGAGCTCTGAGATTTACTTGCCTGTTTTTACACCATAAGTGGCAAATTCCAAGTTTGTGGCATGATATTATACTAATGCATATAAGTAGTATTTGATGAATATCTCTATCTATCTATCTATCTATCTATCTATCTATGTAAACTTGTATTATTTAAGTTCTATTGTGTAAGTTTGCATATATAATTGTTCCACTACAAAATACAGACAATGATCTACTATATTCTAAGGAACCATTTTGAATTGCATCTATTATCATAATGGCTTATATTATTTATTGAGATGATGAAGGGGAAAGTATAGATTCTCTCTGGTTTTCTAGCTTTGTAATGATACTTATGAGCTCTTACAAAGCCCCATATCCAGAGAGCATGGATGGACACACACACACACACACACACACACACACACGCAATTTATGGTTTTGCTGAGATTTCTTAGAACAGTATTTCTATACTGCTGGGAATCTTTTGCAAGATCTGATTGATGAATTGTAAAGTAAAAACAGTCTATAATGTGGATACGCTATGTTGAAGTGAGAAGAGAGATCACAAATAAGAAAGTGGTGAAACGAGTTACTAGGAAGCAATGGTGGCAATATTTGAGTGGAGCTTCAGTCATTGCAAATAAAATATTGAAAGAAACACATCTTTGGTGTTGATGCTATTTTAACAGGATTTAAAGACTTCTAGGAATTTTAAAGAATAAATACATCATAAAGCATTCTAGGGGAAGACAAGTTTATGCATCATGTGGGCAAACCATCCATTGCAACTTTTCAGTATGCTGCCCATTTTAACATGAACAGCCTGGCATTCCTTATTGCATTATTTGAAACAAACAAGAGACGAAGAAATAAAGGTTTGTATAAGTAGGGCCTATGTAGAAAAGAGGTAGATTTCAAGAATATGAGACCTAGAGTCACCGCAAGTTTTTATTGAGTATCTTAAAACTAATAGAAGATTATTAACACAAAAAGTGATGGAACATAATTATATCACATACTGATCTTTTATATGTGGAGACTCCTCAACTTTACTTCTTTTCAATGTTTGTGATACTGCAAAGGAAAAGCACAGGTGGGTATTGGTCAAAAGGCACTCTAATAAGTCTAGAGGTTTTTTTTTTCTGTACAGATATTTTTTATTCAAATTCGAGAATAAGACAAATTTTCAACTGCTATGTTACTTACAGTTTAACAAAGTTCAGATTAGTACATGTTTTGGTGCATGAAAATGGTGTCTGAATGCTCCCTCTTGATTCCCTGAGAGACTTGGTCATGGATGAAGAATCAAAAACCATGATTGCTACCTCACCTCTGAGATGATTCAATCCCCACTGACACTGAGCAGCATATTGCTCACTTATCATGAACTCCATTTAACTTTTTGGTTGGAGGACATCTTTAAAGAACCATACCCCTTTCATGGTTTCCATTGTTAAGTCAGGTGTAATTCTCTGCTTCATTTTCCAAAGCTCAGGGAGGAGGGAAACACAGATGAATCAACAGCTCTTGATGAGATCATCAACTTAAATTCAGTCCTGTGCTACTTTAGAATCCTTGGTTTGAGAGCTCTCTCCTTATTGGTTGAGAGATGGCATAAAAATGTCTGCTCTGCAGGGTTTTACCAGTCGGGCTTCTGACTAAAGTCCGGTCGACTTTAGTCAGAAGCCCGATTGTAAACAACCACAGAGAAGAAAAATCTGTTTTGAGTCCGAGAGACATACAGGAGACAGAAGCAATAGAAACCTAGGGAAAAAAATGGATTTGGT
>NW_004949192.1:982411-992004 GCF_000317375.1 Microtus ochrogaster
TTTTTCCTGTCATCCACTTTCACTTTCATTTTTTTCTGCTGGAACACGCAGTTAGATGGGAGGGAGAAATGAGTCAGAGGCTCTGATGGCGATCTCCAAGGTTACCACAGGATTTGTTCCGATTGGTGGACTTGAGATCACTCTTCTCATTATTCCAGAAACAATTTGAATGCCCACCCTCCTTCAGTCACCGACAAGGTGAGCTAATTATATTTCAAGCATAGCAGGTCCTTACTAGTGAGGCTATTGTTATGACAGCTCTCAGCTGCTCATGTTTATACCAGAAACCAAAATGTACATTGACACACACATGGCAGACTGCTATTGACTTCTATATGAGACTATGTTATCTTTGTGCAATTAAAGTTTCTGTTTATGGAACTACTATCTCCTTAACATTTTGGATTAGGCTAGAATATTGGATTTTGCAAAGATTTCTTCCTGTCCGTGATATCTGCATTAGTAAAAGATGATAGAATAAAAAATTAAGACAATTCTATTGGTACTAACCCAGTAATACCCTCTGAATAGCTAAATGTTGGTAAATTAAGACATTTTAATTACATGGTGAAATCGTGTATTTTACCTTGAAATGTTGTATTCCTGTTAGTTTTGATTTTGACCTTAACATATAAGATGAAAAAAAGTAGAAATTATAGCTATTCTAATGGTTTAAGAGACTGGCTATCAGATACTAATTTTATAATAATTATTAAAAGACTTTATTTTGAAGAGGAACAGTATAACCTATTTTTATTTAATTCTGAGTCATTAATATAGGAGACTCCTGAATGTTGCTCTTAGTTAATGTATGTGTGGATTACATAAAATGTGTAAAAACAATGTTGATCTGACTGCTTAATTTCAGGAGGCAGACAACAAATGTTGAAAAGTATGTAAATGCAAAAATTAGAAACAGAGGAGAGAATCTAGTAGAATAGTTAGTAACATAAAAGAAACACCTGTTCTGTAATCTAAGTGCTACACAATACTGTATCGTTCACACTCTGTGATAGAGACTGGAGATTGAAATACACATATACACACAGAGACAAATACACTGGTCATCCTTAAAATAAGAACACCAAGAATGCTAACTTGCATCAACTACGTCAACTTTATTGTGTTCCAGGGCATCTTATATAGTGCCTTCCCTTACCAATATCAGCTACATATCCAGAAAAAAACACTCCCCTACCATCAGGAATCCCTGAGGGTCTTGTGTCAGAGCAGCTGTAAACACAGGAACCCAAGTTGCCTTGCTCAGAGCAGCTGCAAGCACAGGAAAAGCAAGCTGTTTACAGGAAATTCAGGGTTTGGCCCACAGACCCCAACATGTGTCTACACTAAAGAATATTCTTTATGTTATTTTCCACTTTTTATTATATAAAATGCTCAGACTCATAGAGGGTTCTTTCCATGAACTGATAATTTGATATATTAAAAACTAATCTAGTAATCTAGTATATACATATGAAAAAACCTTGTATTCTAACATTATCATGCAGCTCTAGGACATGAAGCATATGAAGTGAGTGCAGCAGCTCTGAGATTTACTGACCTCTTTTCATACCACAAGTGGCAAATTCTTAGGTTGTGACATGATATTATACTAATGTACATCACTAGTGTTTGATGGATATATCTATATACACACACAAATATACACATATATGTAAATGTGTTATTTAATTTCCATGGTGTAATATTGCATATAAAATCGTTCCATAACAAAATCCAGACAATCTTCTACTGTATTCTGAGGAACCATTATAAATTCCATCTATTATCAGAATTTCCTATATTATTTAATAAGATGATAAAACAAGAAATATAGATTTTCTCAGATTTACTAGCTTTGTAATGATATCCATGTTCTCTTAATATACTCCATATCCACACACACACACACACACACACACACACACACACACACACACACACACCACATTCAAATATGCTTTTCCTGAATTCAGATGTCACTGAAAACATAGAAGAGGTATATGACCTAAGGAAAGAGTACTGGTATAAGTGATTGTAGAGAGTAGTGATGGCAATGCAGTGAATTTTATCAAAATTCCAATAATCATGTTGTAATACTGAAAAATATTTAATAAGTATTCATTAAGAATATCAATCTGAAATAAATATTAGAATACATGTACACATTTGAAACACTAATAAAAGCATATATACAAAGGTGAAATTGTTGAAATAATACATATACTGTAATATTTTTCCTAAATGAAAACATCAATCTATTGATAATTTATCATGGCATTTTTAGATACCAGAAGCAATTTTTGCATGCTTAGAACTGGATTTAAGAATAACATTTCAGAATTTTACATGTAAAAACACATATATATTAGAATGTATATTCTATAATTTGTGTATTTAATCATTGCATTTATCGAATCTGATGTGTTCTACTAGAAAATGCTAGCAACATACTCCAATGCATAGCCCAGAATCACGGTGAGATATTTGCATCCAGAATGGGAGGCTTTCATGCTGATGAATTACATGTAGACCCAAATTGTAAATATGTCATCACTAATACTTATCATGGGCTTTTATTTTCTTTTAGCAAATGGAAACAGTGTCAGTAGTAAATTAATATTTTATCTTCTTGTTCACCTTTAGTTTGGCTGATAATACTACAAAATACATGTAAGATGAAGTTAGAAATAAACCAGCAGCTATGATTGAGCTCTCCAAGGTTACCACAAGATTTGCCTAACTGTTGGAAGTGAGATCACTTTTCTTGTTGGGTCTTATTTCATGCTCAGTTTGAATGTACATTCCTACACTCAGAGACCAGGAATGTGTATAATAGTGTTAGCACCAGGCAGTGGTGGCTCACGCCTTTAATCCCAGCACTGGGGAGGCAGAGGCAGGTGGATCTCTGGTAGTTCTAAGCCAGTCTGGTCTACAAGAGCTCATTCCATGACAGGCACCAAAACTACCTGGTCTCAAAAAAAAATGTTAGCAATGCTGGTTCTTACAAGCCAAGCTCTGTCTATATCCAGGTCTCACTTGGACCTGGGAAGAACCAATACTGACTGTTTATTTATC
Organism: Microtus ochrogaster; assembly: GCF_000317375.1. NCBI lineage: Eukaryota > Metazoa > Chordata > Mammalia > Rodentia > Cricetidae > Microtus > Microtus ochrogaster. The sequence continues at coordinate 985,490 of NW_004949192.1, forward strand.
TACACCTTACATATACAGGAATCAGAGTCTATGGAAATTAGCAAAATCAGAATGTACATCCACAATAATTATTCCTACTGTTTTGAAAATTTTGGCCAGTGCCTTCTATTATCTACCCTTTCTCGGTGCTTACAAAGTTTTGTGCCAAAATCACATTCTATGTAAAATTTTATTACAAATATAAAAATAACTTTTCAGTCAGTCCTTGAATTATTTTCTCAGCATATCTAACATGATTGCATTTTTTTAATTATTAGTGGTGATTAACTACTACCTACATTTGTTAGTTTTCCCAAGCAGTTTGCAATAGTAGCTTTCATGGTGTAGCATTTTGTGTTATATTTTTCAAGGAATGCATGAAAAAAATTTCCATTCCAAACTAGAATGGAAACCTACATACAGTATTTTTCAGTAAAAACTTTGAACTTATATCAATACACAATAATTCATAGCAATATAAAACATTTCTGATGAGTATGTCTGATAGTATAAATGAAGACTATGTAATCTTACCTTTTATCCTGTCATTCCTATATCACCAACCCCAGCATGAATGCTGTTGAAATAGAGAATCTGGACAATATCCACAGTAGTCACTGATAAAGAAATATTGAAATTCTTTAGGTACAGTAGTAGTAATCAGTCAATATTGGACCACTACACATCAGTCATTGGACATATGTGGGAAGAATCACTGATATGTGGACTGTTTGTGTAAGAGAAGGAGGTGTGAACAGAAATATTTGGAATGCCTGGGCCACTTGGGATTATAGTATACAATACACAGAGATTTGAGAAAAACCCAGACACTTTCTGGATCTTTAGAATGGCATGGAGAATGTATTGTTTTGCTGAGATTTCTTCGAATGGTATATTTATACAGTTGGGAAGCTTTTAGAACATCTAATTGATGAATTATGATGTAAAAACAGTCTATAACATGGACATGCGATGTTGAAGAGAGAAGAGAGAGCACAAAAAAGAAAGTGGTGAAATTGCATTACTAGGAAGCAGTGGTGACAATATTTGAGTGGAGCCTCAGTAATTGCAAATAAATTTATGAAGAAAGACAGCTTTTGTGTTGATGCTATTGTAACAGGATTTAAAGACTTCTAGGAAGTTCAAAGAATGAATACATTATAAAGCATTCTAGGGGAAGACAAGTTTATGCATTGTGTGTGCAAATATCCATTACAACTTTTCAGTGTGCTACCCATTTTGCATGAAGAGCCTAGCAACCCTTATTGCATTATTTGAAACAGCCAAGAGAAAAAGAACTAATGTTTTTTACAAGTAGGACCTATGTATAAAACAGAGAGATTTCAAAAATGTGAGACCTAAAGTCACCCCGAGTGTGGATTGAGTATCTTAAAATGAGAGAAACTAGTAGTAATTTTATGGCTCATTCAGGTAGACAGATTTATGGCAGAGCTGTAGTCATTCTTAAGGTTATTCTCTGTAATAGGTTAACTATTATATCTAAGATTCACAAAATACAAACTATATAAATCAGACTAGAGGTATGATGGAGGAAGGTCGTTGGTTAAACAAAGAAACTGCCTTGGCCCTGATAGGACAGAAAATTAGGTAGGTGGAGTAGACAGAACAGAATGCTAGGAAGAAGAGGAATGAGCTTAGACACCATGCCTCTGCTCTCCACGGCAGACACGATGAAGCAAGCTGCCAAGTCAGACATGCTGAATCTTTCCTGGTAAGACTGGTGCTACACAGATTATTAGAGATGGGTTAAGGCAAGATGTGAGAATTAGCCACTAAGAGGCTAGAACTAATGGGCCATGCATTATTTAAAAGAATACAGTTTCCCTGCAGTTATTTCGGGGCATAAGCTATCCAGGCTGCCAGGGGCCGAATGGCAGGAACGCCAGCCTGTAGCTCCTTCTACAGAGGTAAGCTAAGGGATCTAAGCCTTATGTCAAATGTAAATAAAGGAAGAGGATAGCAGAAGGATCCAAATCTCTAAATTCATGCATTGGTTGGGGAAATAAGGAGTTCCACTGAAGAGATCTAGGTGATGGAAAGGCAGTTATTAAAAAGCACCATTTGGCTCCATGTTTATCGCTTAGTCAAGTTTTTAAGGCTTTTTGGTCTTTGTTAAAATTCTGGCCTGCAATATGAATGCCAACAAGTAGGTTATTTGTGTGTCCCTGCAGATAGTTCAGGAATAACCACACACGTATCTATTACTATGTCTCAGGATTATTACAAGATAGCTCTTACATATTAAATTCAGTAATATTTCTTTTATCTCCTCTGTTTTGTGGATTATTACATTTTCTTACTATATCAATTTCATCTTCTTTTCCCTGTTTCCCTTATGATTCTGAGACTCCTCTTTGTTCTTCCCAGCAACCTCCAAGTATGGTTCTCCTGTCTAAGTTTATACTCTCTGCCTATAATCCAGTCAGCTCCTTTTATAAACAATTAACTCTGACATTTATTCACCCTGTGTAAAGGAATATTACAGATACTTTTCCTAACCATTTTCAACACACACCTACTTTGTTTTATATTTGTTTATATGCTAATGGTGACATATATTTCCATCACTCCCATCCTCTTAAATGGTTTTAGGGTTAAATTCTATTCAGGAAAATATTTGGGAAATATCATTTTACATGTATATTTAGTCGTCTAAAATATCTATATTTTTCTTACATATTTCAATTATTAAGCAGGCATTTTATTAATTTTATTAATCTTGAATGCTCAGGGCTAGAAGCTGAAGAATAACCACATGAACATGTAAAATAAACCTGCTCAGGTTTTGCTTAACTTTATAAAACAGTATTGGCTGTGACCTACAGCTGCCTTAATGTATTGGATAAACCTTTGAATAGGCTCCTTTTGATAGTCACACTGTGCCCACTTTATTTGATATGATGTAATCACAGCAACACAATTTCAAAGAACTCAAGTACTTTGACTGTAAATATTTCCATGACATAAAGAAAACCTCATAAATGGAAGTGTTCCTTTACATAATTTTTCTTTCTACTTTTGTAATTATGCAAATGCAAAAATCACAGTTAACACACTAAGTTATTTGTAAAGATTTTCTTTTGCTCGATGTATGGTAGCCTGGTAGCATCAAAGGGCAGAGAGATTAACACAGATAATTTCATTATACACTAATTTTATTTCAAATGTGTGCAGTGTAGGTTCATTGATTTAATCTGAAATTCTTTTTGACTATTGCATGGAATATACAGAAGTAAACAAAATTCTGTTCTTTCGTATTGTTTGTGGGGTTATAGATATAGGCCAGGGAATTGCCAAAGTCCTCACTTTAATATACACTATTCAGAAAATAGAAATAAAAACTGAAGGAAACTAAAGCACTAAATGTTTATTATTCCAGTTTTTTGCAGGTCCCCTAAGAGCGCCCTAAATGAAAGAATCTTTCTCCTTGCTCTCCATCTCTGTCCATTCCCGTTCTCAAAAATCCCATTCTTTCAAGTTTCATTCCTTCACCTTTCATAGCTCCTTTTTTGTTTCTGCTTTTCATTCTCCCTATTATAACCATAGTTTCCCAATTTTTTCAGGAGATCTTCACTCTTTCCCCTTCCCAGTGAGATCAATGTTTGTTTCTCTTAATGTTCTCCTTGTTAACTTAGCTTCTCTGAGGTCGTGGGACATAGGTTCCCTAATTTTGCTTTATAGCTGGTATTCTCACCTATGATTGGGTATAAACCATTGTCAATATTCTGGGTCTGGTTTACGTCACACAGGATGATTTTTTCTAATTTCACAGATTTTCTTGCACAAATGAAGATTCCATTTTTTTTAACCACTGAAGTAGTACTCCATTTTGTAAATGAAACGTATTTCCTTTATTTATTCTTTGGTCGATGGGCATCTAGGTTGTTTCCACGTTCTGCCAATTACAAAAAATGCTGCATTGAACAAATTTGAACATATGTTTTGTAGCTGACTGAGCAAGCTTTATATATAACTCTAGTTGGTTGATGTCTAATATCCTGAGACACTGCCATCCTGAACTCCAGAGTTCTGTACCAGTTTTCCTCCCATCTCCATTCTGTGTTAGAATTGAATATACAGGAGACTCCTCCATGGTGCTCTTTTTACATTATATGCATGAGGACAATAATGGAAAAAGCCAGACATTTGCCCATTTTGTGACATTATCATCTACTATTCAGAAAGGATAATTTAAAATTTGCATTTACAGAGGACCATATCATAACTATCGAGTATGTAGAATACAATAATCTTTTAGAGTGGTCTATGAGTTATAGTCACTATCTTATACTTTTGCTCTTATAGTTACATTGTTACCTGAGAATGTCAAGTAGCAGTCTCAGTCAGCAAAGAGTTCATTCGGGAATTTGCAATTCTAGCAGAGAATTTCAGAACGTGCATTTTCTAAATCAGGCATGCTAGTATAATAGAATTGCAATATATTAGAGAAGTGTGGAATCAGGAAGATTTCTTAGTATTCATGGACAGCAAGTCTAGAATGGAGAATTTCATCCCAAAAAGAAAAACAAAACTCAAATCTGTTAAATACTTGCATCAAACTAGTATTTTATTAATATATAAGCATATTTGTCCCAATTAATTTTCAAAAACTGGATATAAATGCATACTTTTTTTTTCTGGATTTTGTAGACAGTGTTTCTCTGTAGCTTTTGATTCCTGTCCTGGAACTAGCTCTTCTAGACCAGGCTGTCTTCGAACTCACAGAGATCTGCCTGCCTCTGCCTCCCGAGTGTTGGGATTAAAGGTATGTGCCACCACCACCCGGCAAATGCATGCTTTTTAATGCTTGATAAATAATACCTTTTAAAATTTCCCATTTCTCCCCTCCTCCCATTTCCCACTCATGCCCCCACTCACTCTCTACCTCCAGTCCTAAGAGAGGGCAGGGTACACTGCCCTGAGGGAAGTCAAAGGACCTCCCCCCCTCCATCCAGTCTTAGGAAGGTATGCATCCAAATAGACTAGGATCCCAAACAGCCAATACAGTGGAGATAAATCCCAGTGCCATTATCATTGGGTTCTCAGTCTGCCCCAATTGTCAGCCACATTCAAAGGGTCCAGTTTGATCCCATGCTTGTTCAGTCCTAGTCCACCAGGCTTTATTGGGCCTTCATTACATCAGGCACATTGTCTAAGTGGGTGGACCAGCCCCTCGTGATCCTGACTTCCTTGCTCATCTTTGTTCTCTTTCGGCTCTTCAAGTGGACCTTGGGAGCTCAGTCCAGTACTCTAATGTGGGTATGTGTATCTCTGTCTCTCTCTCCATCTGTCGCAAGATGAAGGTTTTATTTTATTTTTTTTTATTAAAAATTTCTGCCTCACTCCCTGCTCCCTTTTCCCTCCTCCTCCACCCACTCCCCATGCCCAACTTCCCTCCCCCTTCCTCTATAGACCAAAGAGCAGTCAGGGTTCCCTGCCCTGTGGGCCATCCAAGATCCTCCCCCCTCCATTTAGGTCTAGGAAGGTGAGCATCCAAACAAGTTAGGCTCCCACAAAGCCAGTACAGCAGCAGGATCAAAACCCAGTGCCATTGTCCTTGGCTTCTCAGCAGCCCTTACTGTCGACCATATTAAGAGAGTCTGGTTTTATCCCAGGCTTTTTCAGTCCCAGTCCAGCTGGCCTTGGTGAGCTCCCAATAGTTCAGCCCCACTGTCTCAGTGGGTGGGTGCCCCCCTCACAGTCCTGACTTCCTTGCTCATCTTCTCCCTCCTTCTGTTCCTCATTTGGACTTTGGGAGTTCAGTCCATTGCTCCAATGTGAGTGTGTGTCTCTATCTCCATCCATCACCAGATGAAGGTTCTATGGTGATATGCAAAATATTCATTAGTATGCCTATAGGATCGGGCCATTTCAGGCTCTCTCTTCTCAGCTGCCATAGGACCTAGTGGGGGACATCTCTCTGGACCCCTGGAACTCCTCTAGAGTCAAGGCTCTTGGCAACCCTAAAAAGGCTCCCTTAATTAAGATATATACTTCTTGCTCCCATATCCATCCTTCTATTATCCCAACAATCCCATTCCCCCAAACTCTCCCCATCCTCCCCTTCTCACTTGTCTCTCCCCATCTCCCCTTTCCCCCATCCCACCCCACCCCCCAGTTCCAATTTTTACATAGCAATCTTGTCTACTTCCATTATCCAGGAGGATAACTATATGTTTTTCTTTGGGTTCACCTTCTTATTTTGCTTTTCTAGAATCACTAATTATAGGCTCAATGTCCTTTATTTATGGTTAAAAACCAATTATGATTGAGTTTATCCCATGTTCATCTTTTTGGGTTTGGGTTACCTCATCAGGACAATGTTTTCTTCTTCTATCAATTTGAATGCAAAATTCAAGAAGTCATTGTTGTTTAGCGCTGAGTAGTACTCTAATATGTATATATTCCACACTTTCTCCATCCATTCTTCCATTGAAGGGCATCTAGGTTGTTTCCAGGTTCTGGCTATTACAAATAATGCTGCTATGAACATAATTGAACAAATACTTTTATAG
>NW_004949192.1:993264-1020803 GCF_000317375.1 Microtus ochrogaster
CTTGAGAGGACAATAATCAACTTTATATGGAAAAACAAAAAACCCAGGATAACCAAAACAATCTTATAAAATAAAGGATGAAGGTTTTATGGTGATATTCAAGATAGTCTTCAGTCTATCTTGAACACAAGGGCCGTTCAGGCAACCTCTCCTCCAATGACCAAGGTCCTATCTGGAGACATCTCTGTGAACACCTGGGTACTCCTCTAGAACCAAGCTTCTTTCCAGCCCCAAAATGGCTCCCTTAACTAAGATATCTTCTTCCATGCTCCCATATTGTCCATCCTCCATCTCAACCATTCCACTTACCCCAGCTCTCCCCAGCTATTCACTTCTCCCTTCTCTCTCCCCATCTCCCCTTCCCCCTACCCAAACCCACCCCAAATGCTACATACTTTTACCTGACAATCTTGTCTGTTTCCATTTTCCAGGAGGATCTATATATGTTTTTCTTTGGATTCATTTTATTACTTAGCTTTTTAGGATCACAAAAATAAATGCATAATTCTTACAGTATATCCAATGCTCAAAAATACCAGTATGCCTAATGTCAGGACAAATGTATGAAAACCGTTATTAGGGAGACTCTCTGTTGTCTTGAACTAAACTAGTTAAGAAGGAAATTTATAGTTAATTTCAGGGTAACTTTCCATGAAGTACACTCATGTACCAAACAACGGCTTCAAATTAATAGATATAAAACTTTCTTAAATAAATTCTTCTTTTATTAAATACAGAAAAATTATAATTTAGATTCAATAGTGATTGTGGAATTTGGAGAGAAATTCTTATATTTGGAATCTAATGAGTTTTAAAGTAAATATTTTAAAGTAATATTTAGAGAATAACTTATGTATATTAATTGCATGTGAGAAACAAAAATATGAAGGCCACATCTTGCAAATATAGTGTACAAACACTTATAATTCCTTAAAACAGGAAAACACAAGTGTTAATAATATAAATATTTAAATGTTCTTAAATAATCTGAATTCAGTTCTTTAAATTAAGACATTCTGGGATACCATATTATAGCTGTTTCTACTCATAAGAGGGCTTGAAATCTACATTTTTTATAGAATCCATCTTGTACAAAAATCCATTGGACTTAAATATAGTATGTATCATGATTCAAGTAAATAGAAATTTTAAATTATGTATTATATATATAATACATTTATTTGTATTATATATAATTTGTATTATATATATGTATTTATAATTTGACTGCATAAAAACACTACACACAATAGCAGACAAAAACAGATAACAAAGAATCAGAAGCCAGATGTACTTGGCTGCACAGACTCACAATCAGGAATCTCCAGAAAGGAACCAAGGGTTACACGTATATTGTTAGATTAAAATCAAAGGAGATGCAAGGTCGCACAGACAACCTGTCATACCTAGCCAGTTTTGTCTGATGATACCAGGAGGAAAAACAGGAAAAATTACGTTTTATTCTGTGTTCTCATTTCAATTGCTCTGCTAAATTTTACAACACTCAGGGAGGAGGGAGACACAGATGAATCATCAGCTCTGGATGAGATCATAGTGTAAAATTCAGTTCTGTGCTGCTTTAGAATCCTGGGTTTGAGTGCTCTCTCCTTATTGGTTGAGAGATGGCATAAAAATGTCTGCACTGCAGGATTTTACCAGTCGGGCTTCTGACTAAAGTCCGGTCGACTTTAGTCAGAAGCCCGATTGTAAACAATCACAGAGAAAAAAATCTGTTCTGAGTCCGAGAGACATACAGGAGACAGAAGCAACAGAAACCTATTGATAAAAAAGAATTTGGTGTGATTTCTCACGCTCCTGCTAAGAGGCACCAGTTTCTGCTTGCAGTGCTCGAGTCTCTGAAGCCAGTGCTTCAACCTTAGTATCTGTGATACTGTTAGTATCTGTTAGTTTTGAATTCTGCATTTTCTGTAATCAAATTGACTTTCGTGGCCATTACCTGACAACAGCCTGAGCGTACTGATCTTTCGTGCCATTGGATGCCCGAGTAAGATAATTGCAATATCGGGAGACATCCTCAGGTACCTGAGAATCTCAGTGGTAGCTTCCGCAATCAGTGTGTTTAGGGACTCTGACATGGCATTTATGAATGTGATACAAGTAAGCTTCAGTCAGCAGCATAGAATCCCAACCAGTCGTCAGCATGAGGAAATGGGAAATTTCAGGTACATAGTCTGGTTACCGATCCAAAGAGTGGGATGCATAATCATCTTTTAGTTACCTGCGATGTTTTCCTTTTTTGATAATTGGATTTTGGTCCTAGGTAAACTACATTTTTTCCTGTCATCCACTTTCACTTTCATTTTTTTTTTCTGCTGGACTACACAGTTAGATGGGAGGGAGAAATGACTCAGAAGCTATGATGTAGATCTCCAAGGTTACCACAGGATTTGTTCCTATCGGTTGAATTGAGATCATTCTTCTTGTTATTCCGGAAACAATTTGAATGCACACACTCCTTCAATCACAGACAAAGAGAGCTAATTACATTTTAAGTATAGCAGGTCTTTACTAGTGCGGTTCGGGCTATATGCCAGCTCTCAGCCTCTCATGTTTATACCAGGAACCAAATGCACATTGACACAGATATGGCAGAATGCTATTAGATTCTATACGAAACTTCAAGGAAAAGTAGAAAAGTCAGGTACTGGTTTATTCCCAGTGTTGAGTCCCCTGCTATGGTCTCCTGTAGAGCAAATCGAATCTTGCTTCATAAACTTCTGCTACTTTTTAAACTTTAGTAACGACTGCCTCAGTCTTGAAACACTACAATATCTGCAAGGAAATAATTCACTTCAGGTTTTAGCATCTGACAGAGTAAAGGGGAGTCATGATCTTTCCTCTTTTCTCTGAGATCCTCTGTGGGATCCTTTTGACATTGTAGGTTTCCTTTAGAAACCTAAAACTTAGAGTCATTGAAAATATTATGCAATAACATATGGATGCCAAATCCTACCTGACCCCAAAGACACTCCCGGTACAATAAGTTATAGAAGAGGAACCACACATGTTATCATTCTGTTGCCTTTTAGGGTCTCACAGACTCAACTTTGCTGTCTCTGGTGCTGTATTCTATGGCATATAAAAACTCTTATGATGTGGGAGTGTCATATATCAATCTGTTGATTTCATTGGTTAAGCAATAAAGAAACTGCTTGGCCCTGATAGGTTAAAACATAGGTGGGAGGAGTAAGCAGAAGAGAATGCTGGGAGGAAGATGAAGTGAGCTCAGAGAGAGGCCATGCTCCCCTTGCCTGGGCAGACACACGCGATGAAGCTCTGACCCAGGATGGACGTAGGCTAGAATCTTCCTGGTAAGACCGGTGCTACACAGATGATTAGAAATGGGCTAAATTAATATGTGAAAATTAGCCTAGAAGAGGCTAGATAGAAATGGGCCAAGCAATGTTTAAATGAATGTAGTTTCTGTGTTGTTATTTTGGGGCATATGCTAGCCAGGCGGCCTGGGTGCCCGGGACGCAGCCCTGCTGCTCTTATTACAACACTCTTGTGCATAATTTTTCTCATTTGTGTTTAGGAAATCAGAAGCATGAGCTTTGTTGGAAATCAACTATTTATTGATCATGGCAGCAAGGTATTACTTACTACCCTTCAAAATAATTAACACAACAGATTCCTTTGTTTTTGTGTGTGTTGTCTTTGTGTCCTTTTGAACAAGTGCATAACTTATCTTGTATCTTCCATCTTAGACTCTGAATTCCTGTGTCTGCTAGTAATGTTGATACTGGAAATCACTGGAACATTGAAATCAACAACCTCCATGTGAATCTGTTGTAATATTCTGCCATCTTTTCAATATAAATGTACGTGGCTTTTAACTAGGTTTTATAGATATGAAACTTCATAGCAGGGTTCCACAAAGCCTCTTATTTTCTATTGAAAGGTCTTTTCTGCATATAGTTCTGCAATTTTCCAAGAAAGTGCCAATGGAACATCTCTGATGTGGATCAAGACATGCTCAGATATATGAGTATGTCAATATTTCATTGGGTCTCAGGTATTTTTATATGACTCTGGAATAATAAAAACAATTATTTTTATGTAAGTCTGTAATTATTTTATTATTAGATTTTTAGCCATAAAGGCAGTGTGTGTAATGCCTTTCATCACAATGTCTTAATAAAAATATTTACTTGAATTTTCCCCTGATATTTTTGGCCATTATCCCAAAATATATCCAAATACTTCTCACCTTTTCTCTTTTCAATCATGGAAGTAATGAGAATGAAGATTTTTCTTCATGCTAACTTGAGGATTAACCTGAAATTATACCACAAGTAGTCAATCCCTTTGAAATTCTAAGTATTAGCAGATGAATTCCCATTCTATGATGATGAATTTATACAGGAACTTCCAAAACATGTTCTTTCCTCCATATTGGCAGTTGTAAGCATATTTTGATATGGTCTGTGAATCTCCAGTTTTGCACTTAAAGACATGACTTTGGACATCAAGCAAATGAAATAATACACTACTTAGACCTCAGTGAGTAAAAGTTGATATCCCTTCATGGTATAAGTTCAGTTTTACAGTAGCTCTCCTAATATACTATGAAGCATCTCAATTACATTCAAATATTCAAATAACTTTACATATGTGTCCATGTTTGAGACTGAATAGGCATAATTATATTTATACATACATATGCATGCATGTGTTTACTTTCAAAGGTAGTATAGAATTTCATACATGAGTACTGTATTTGTGTTACTTCACAATCATTTTTGCTCCCTCCTTTAAAATAATATCAAATCTAAAAATGTCAAATAAATCCAACTACTTAATGAAATTATTATATTTTTGTGCAGATACAATAGTAAACATCAGTATTCCACAATGTATACACACTGTTGTGATTTTACATAACTAATTTGGCATTGATATTTTTTAAAAAAATCCTATCAACGTTACTGTGCAGTAGAAAATTATACTTTCATTCCTAGCCTCCAAAGCTTTCAGTTGCTTTTGTGCTAATTGTGTTAAAATTTCAACATGGGATTATATTGTGATAAGCATTTTTTGTTGTTTCTATGCTTTTTTAATTTAATTGGCTTTCCCAATTCCTAAAATTTTGCTTTTTATTACCCCATCTTTATTAGAAGACACCGTCTTCCCAGCCGAAAACCTGTTCCTTGATAAATTAAATCCTGTCTGTATATTGCTTAAAATATTTTCTAAGCCAAGAATAGTGGTGATCTTTTGGATTTATCAGCTTTTCTCTGGCAAAACATTGTAAGTTACTTGATATTTGAATTGTTGAATTATGTATCAATGCTGTAAAATCATGTTTTCTGTTTTACTGGAAGTAAGAGCTATTGTTTCCCGTGTGCTTAGAAATAATATTTAGGACACAGCTAGAAATTATATTTGTCCAAAAAAGGTACAGATGAAGTTTCTGTTTCTGTTACCACTATCCCCCTTACTATTTGGAGTAGGCTAGAAAGTTGGATTTTGCAAAATTGCCTTCCTGTCAATAATATCCACATTAGTAAAAAAAAAAGTTAGAGTAAAAATTCAGAAATGTCTATTGGCACTTACCCAGTAATACTCTCTGAATGGCTAATTGTTGGTAAATTATGACATTTAAAGTACATGGTAAAATCATGCATTTTACCTTGAGATGTTGTAGTCCTGTTAGTTTTGATTTTGCCCTTAACATATTAAGATGATAAAAAGAAGAAATTATAGCTATATTAATATATTAAGAGATTGACTCTTAGATTCTAATATTATATATTGTTAAATGACCTTAATTTTAAGAAGAACAGTAAAAAGTATTTTAAATTAATTCTGAGTCATTATGCATGGGACACTCCTGAATGTTGCTCTTAGTTGATGTATGCTTAGATTACATAAAAACAGCAAAGACAATGTAGTGATCCTACTGTTTTATTTCAGGAGGCAGACAACAAATGTTGAAAGTGTGGGAATGGAAAAAATAGAAACAGAGGGGAGAACCTAGTAGAATAGTTATTTACATAAATAAAACACCTGTGTCTGTAAAGCACTACACATGTTCTGTGATATATGTGCTAGACTACTGTATGGTTCTCACGCTGGTAAAGGGTCTGCAAATTGAAATACACACATAGACGAAGACACAGGGTATCCTTAAAACAAGAAGCCAAGAATGCTACCTTGAATTGAGAATGTCAACTCTATTGTTTTCCAAAGCATCTTATATAGTGCCTTCACTGGCCAATATCCATGCCCTAGCTCTCAGAATTATCTGCTACAAATTCAGAATAAAACACTCCCCTACCATCAGGAACTCCTGAGAGTCTTGTGCTCAGAGCAGCTGCAACCACAGGAAAACAAGCTTCCTTGCTCAGATCGGCTGCTAGTACAGGAAAAGCAAGCTGTTTACAGGAAAATCAGGGTCTGGGGTCCACAGACCCTAAAATGTATCTACATTAGAGAATATTCCATATATTATTTTCTGCTTTTAATATTATAAAATGCACAGACTCATAGAGTGTTCTTTCCATAAACTGATTGTAGGAATAAGCCCAGCCCCTTAGGGGGCGTGTTCGCCTCGGGCAAATGTTTACTTATAAATCAGAGCAAGCTGGAGCTCAGGAAGCACGATTAGACTCAAGCACGTAGCCCGCTAGCTAACACAGCCCCAGTGCCAACTCCGAGATACACTCGGCCACACACATGCCCATTCCATCCCGCCTGCTCTCCAGAGCAATTAACCCCCCCTGCCTGCTTTGGCTAAGTTTGCAGCGGAACCCAGCTGCCTGAATTAGCAGAAGCTCAAGTACCTGCGGCTTTGCAACAAAAGCCACCACAGCAGCAGATTTGGTCTGATACAAAGTGACCTCTTCTGTGACCACTCTAACTCCTCAGGCAGAACAAGAACTTTCGGTTTTGAGTTGTTTCAGACCGGCTCTGGCCTCGAACTCATGATCCTCCTGCCTCTGCCTCCTTCAGCAAATCCTACCGGCCTGAGCCAAATGTAACAGCATAAATGAATGCAGACAGACTGTAAAAATATATACAGCTTTAATAGGGAAATAGACTTACAGAACCACCGTTCCTGAGGCACGCTGGCTCCCACTTGCCCAATTTATAAGTAAACATTCACCCGAGGTGAACACGCCCCCTAAGGAGCTGGGCTTATTCCTACAACTGATAATTGCAAAAATTAAAAACTATATTTCTAGTATTACATATATATGGAAAAACCTAGTATTCTATCATTGTCATGCAGTTGAGGACATGAAGCCTATGTAGGTGAATGTAGGAGTTCTGAGATTTACTGATCTGTTTTCATACCACAAGTTGTAAATTCCATGGTTGTGGCATCATATTATACTAATGTATATAACTAGTATTTGATGGATATATATATGTACATTATATATGTAAACTTGTATTACTTAATTTCCATTGTGTAAGTTGCATATATAATTATTCAACAACAAAATTCAGAAAATGTTCTACTGTATTCTGAGGTACATTATGAATTCCATTATCAGAATGTCTTATATTATTTAATAAAATGCTAAAAAGGGAAATATAGATTTTTTCACAGGTTTGCCAGCTTTGTAATGATATCCATGAACTCTTAAAATGCCTCATATCCAAACACATGTGCACACACACACACACACACACACACACACACACACACACACTCCACACTCAAACATGCTTTTCCTGAAGTCAGCTGTCACTGAAAAGACAGAAGAGGCATATGACCTGAGGAAGGAGTACTGGTATAGATGATTGTAGAGAGACTAGTGATGGCAATGAAGTGAATCTTATTAAAATTTTACTGAAAAATATTTAATAAATATTCATTGAGAATATCAATCTGAAATAAACATCAGAAAACATGTACACATACGAAACACAAATAAAAGCATATGAACAAAGGTGAAATTGTTGAAATAATTCATATATTATACTATTTTTTCTTAATGGAATCCTCAGTCTATTGATAAATTATCATGGCACTTTTAGATACCAGAAGCAATTTGTACATGTTCAGAAGTGGGCTTAAAAGTAACATTTCAAAATTTTTATGTAAAAACACATATATATTAGAATATATATTCTATAATTCATGTATTTAATCATTGCAGTTATTGAATATGACATGGTTTACTAGAAAATGCTAGCAACATACTTCAATTAGCAATCCAGAATTACATTGATATATTTGCATCCAGAATGGGAGGCTTTCATGCTGATGTATTAGACGTAGACCCACATACTAAATATATCATCACTATTAGTTATCATGGGCTTTTTTTTTTACTTTTAAGAAGTGGAAACAGTGTCAATAGTAAATTAGTATTTTATCCTCTTGCTCACCTTTAGTTTGTCTGATAGTATTACAAAATACATTAAAGACGGTGTGAGAAATAAATCAGCCGCTGTGATTGAGCTCTCTAAGGTTACTGCAGGATTTGCCTAAACTGTTGGAAGTGAGGTCACTTTCCTTGTTCGGTCTTATTTCATGCTCAGTTTGAATGAACACACTTCTACAATCAGAAACCAGGAATGCATATAATAGTGCTAGCAATGCCGTGCGGTGGTGACTCACGTATTTAATCCCAGCACTCAGGAGGCAGAGGCAGGTGAATCTCTGGGATTTCAAGGCCAGCCTGGTCTATAAGAGGTAGTTCTGTGGCAGGCACCAAAACTACAGAAAATTCTTGTCTCAAAAAAAAAAAAACTGTTAGCAGTGCTGGTTCTTACAAGTCAAGCTCTGTCTATATCCAGGTCTCAGTTGGACCTGGGAATAAACAATACTGATTGTTTACTTGTCTAGATAAAGTAGGCTACTCCTCACATGTACAGAGTCAGAGTCCATGGAAATTATCAAAATCAGAAGTTAGGTTCACAATAACTATTCCTACTGTTTTGAAAATTTGGCCTATGTATTCTATAATCTACCCTATCATTAATTCAGTTGCAAGGAAATCTGTAAAACTGTTATTATCTAGTCTTGAAACCTTTCAAAATATTGAGCAGGAGGATATATTACCTGAATAAACAGCAAGTGAAAAACAAATAATTTTTAAAACTATAAAATTTAGGGAAACTGTGGGTTGCAGGAACAGACATACTAGTATCTTCTGCAACATTGATTCATCTGTCTTTAGCTTACTGGCCTAAAATATCTCACAGATGTGGCTGTAAGAACAAGCCTATTTCATCTGGACAAATTTCAGCAGTCTGCATATTTTGTGTCCTTCTTGTCAACTGTGTACAACATACTGTTTGCAGTTGAGACAAAGGCAATTTCTTGCCTGATGTCTAACTTTGCCACTTAGAAATCAAATTCCATATGGAAATTCCTTGATGCCCATGAGCTGCTCTGTAGTAGATTGGTGCTTATAAAACCAATAAGCACCAATCTTATTGTGTGTGTGTGTGTGTGTGTGTGTGTGTGCGTGTGTGTGTGTGTCTTAAAAATTCTTATGCCATTAAAATATTTTACATTCTATATTCTTTACATCTCTGATCTATCTACCAAAATTCATCTCTTACTTACCTAGAAATCAATCTAACATGACTGCTATTTTATTGTTAGCAATGATTCACAGTTGGTTGATTTCCAATTTTCTAAGAAACTACCATACTGAACTCCAAAGTTTTGTACAAGTTTTAATCCCATCTTAATTCTGTGTCTGAGATGGAATATATAGGAGATTCCTCCATGCTGATCTTACTACATTATATGCATGAGGACAATAAGAAAAGAAGACATTTGCCCATTTATTGATATTATCATCTACTATTCAGAAAGGATAATTAAACATTGGTGTTTACAAAGGACCATATCACATTTAGGGAGAAGTAGAATACAATGATCTTTTAGAGTGGTCTATGGGTTATAGTCACTTTCTTATACTTTTTCTTTTACGGTTACATTGTAACATGAGAGTGTCATGTAGCAGTCTCTGTCAGCAACAAGTCCCTTTGGAAATTTGCAATCTTAGAAGACAGTTTTAGAATACTCCTTTTCTAAAGTAGGCATGCTAGTATAATACAATTCGAGAGCATTAGACAATTGTGAAATAAGAAAGTATCCTGAGTATCATGGCCACAAGGCTAGAATGGCGAATTTCATTCCAAGGAGAAAGCATATCTCAAATCTGCTAAATATTGGCATAAAACCAGTATTTGATTAATATGTAAACATATTTGCCCTATTGAATTTTAAAAACTAGATATAAATGCATAATTGTTATAGTATATCCACTGCTCAAAAATCCCAGTATGCCTAGTGTCAGGACAAATGAAGGAAAACCCTTATCAGAGAGGCTCTCTGTTGTCTTGAACTAATTGAGAAGGAAATCTAATTAATGTACATAAAACTTCCTTAAATAAATTCTGTTTTTTAAGAAAGAAAAATATACAGTGTTTAATAGTGATTGTGAAATTTGGAGAGAAATTCTTACATTTGGAATCTAGTGAAATTCAAAGTAAATATTTTAAAGTAACATGTAGAGGGTCATTTATGTATATTAGTTGCATGTGAGAAACAAAAATATGAAGGCCACTTCTTGCAAACATAATGCCTTAAAACGGGAAAACACAAATGTTAAAAATATAAATATTTAAATGTTCCAGAATAAATTAGTCTGAATTTATTTCTTTTTCATTAAGACATAGTGGGATACCACATTATTGGTGTTTCTATTTATAAGAGCGCTTGAAATCTACATTTTTCACTAGAAACTACCCATATCCTATACAACGCTCCAGTAAACTTAAGTATATTATGTATTAAGATTCAACTAAATAGAAATTTTTAATATGTATTATGTTTATATGTAATACATATTATTTGTATTATATGTAACATATGTATTTATAATTTGACTGCATAAAAAACCACACACAATAGCAGACAGAAACAGTTCACAAAGCATCAGAAGCCAGATGCACTTGGCCACACAGACACATAATCAGGAATCTCCAGACAGGAATGGAGGCTTCCAGGTATATTGGTAGATCGAGGCTAAAGCAGACACAAGGTCACACAGACAACCTGTCATATTAGCCAATTTTGCCTGCTGTTAACAGGAGGCAAAACATAGGAAAAATTACGTTTTATCCTCTGTTCCCATTTCAATTTCTCTGCTTCATTTTACAACACTCAGGAAAGAGGGAGAAACAGATGAATCATCAGCTCGGGATGAGATCATCCGGTAAAAGTCAGCCCTGTGCTGCTTTAGAATCCTTGGCTTGAGAGCTCTCTCCTTATTGGTTGAGAGATGGCATAAAAATGTCTGCACTGCAGGGTTTTACCAGTCGGGCTTCTGACTAAAGTCCGGTCGACTTTAGTCAGAAGCCCGATTGTAAACAACCACAGAGAAGAAAAATCTGTTCTGAGTCCGAGAGACATATAGGAGACAGACGCAATAGAAACCTAGGGAAAAACGGATTTTGTGTGTTTCCACCGCTGCTGCTAAGAGACACCTGTTTCTGCTTGCAGTGCAGGAAATGTGCTCGAGTCTCTGAAACCAGTGCTTTAGCCTTAATATCTGTGATTTCTGAGTTAGTCTTGAATTCTACATTTTCTGTAATCAAAATTTACTTTCGTGGTCAATACCTGACAACAACCGGGATGTACTAATCTTACATGCCTTTGGATGTCCAAGTAAGATAAATGCAATATCGGGAGACATCCTCAGGTACCGGAAATCTCAAAATTTCAAGTGGTCAATTTCATAATCAGTCTTTTTAGGGACTCTGACATGGCATTTCTGAATGTGATGCTAGTAAACTGCAATCGGCAGCACAGAATCACAATCTAGCGTCAGCAAACAGAAATGGGAAATTTCAGGTAGATAGGCAGGATACAGACCCAAAGAGTGGGATGTATAATCATCTTCTGGTTACCTGCGATGCTTTCCATTTTTGATAATTGGATTCTGGTCCTGACATTTTTCCCTGTCATCCACTTTCACTTTTATTTTTTTCTGCTGGACCACACAGATAGATAGGAGGGAGAAATGAGTCTGCAGCTCTGATGGAAATCTCCAAGGTTACCACGGGATTTGTTCCTATTGGTGGCTTTGAGATCATTCTTCTCATTATTCCGGAAACAATTTGACTGCCCACACTCCTTCAGTCAGAGGCAAGGTGAGCTAATTATTTTTTCACCGTAGCAGGTCCCTACTAGTGAAACTCTTGTTATTACAGCTCTCAGCTGCTCAGGTTTTTACCAGAAACCAAAATGTACATTGACACAGACATGGCAGAATGCTAGTTACTTTTATATGAGACTAATTCCAGATAAATTAGCATTGTCAGGTACTGGTTTATTCCCAGTATTTCAGTTCTGAGTCACCTGCTATTGTCTCCTGTGCAGCAAATCAATTACTGCTTCAGAAGCCTCTGCTACTCTTTGAATTTTTGGAATTACTGCCTCAGTCTTGAAATACTGCAATATCTGTAAGGAAGTAATTCACTTCAGGTTTTAGCATCTGACAGAGTAAAGGGAAGTCATGATCTTTCCTCTTTTCTCTGATATCCTCTGTGGGAATTGTTATGACCTCGTATGTTTCCTTTTCATGAAAACTTAGAGTCATTGAAAATATTATGCAGTGACACATGAAAGCCCAACCCTACCTGGTACCAAAGACTCTCACGGTACAATAAGTTTTAGAAGACGAAACTTACTTCTTATCATTCTATTGCCTTTTAGGTTCTTACAGACTCAACTTTGCTGTCTTGGCTGGCATAGTTTTGTGTTTTGGCATATAAAAATTTTTGTACATAATTTTTCTTACTTGTATTTTTTTTTCTATTCAGGAAATCAGACAGCATGAGGGGAAGTGGAAATGATGGAGGGGGAGGGAAATGGGAGGAGGGGAGAAGGGGAAATTTGTAATAATAATAATAATAATAATAATAATAATAATAATAAGCTAGTTTCTGTAAAGGCTACAAAGCTACAGTGAAATTCTCTGTTGAAAAAAATCAAAAAAAAAGAAAGAAATGTCCTTAGACTCAAATTTTGAAGCCTTTAAATCATGTTTTTTTTTAGCTAAGCAGCCCCCAAAATCAAATGTCTCACTGTCATCAAAAAATTCAAAGAAATCACAATAATATAATCTGACATACTGTTTATGTTCCATCTTTATGTGGCTTGCTTTTTTTACTATATTACTGTTAGCGTTTATTTTATTATCTTTACTCCTTTAATTTGTGAATGTCTGTACTTCTATGTTATTTTTACTGTTTTTTTAAATACTTTCGTTTATTTTGTAAAACTATTCCAGTCATTCCTGCCTATATCCATTTTATTCTTAAGCCAAAAACATTTTTTAAACAACTATGACTTGTTTAGAGGTTTATTTTTGCATGAACCTATCCTTATTGCATATGTGTAAATCATTTTCTGACAGGAGAATTTTTTTCTTTTTAATGATTATCAGGCACGGCAGAGATTATTCCCATGCCTTTGCCTGTTGAATTCACCCAGTCTAACATTTCAGAGGTATGTTCATGACCTCTTTAAGCAAAGATAACTCCTCAACCTCTAGGGATGCAGTGGGCCTTTTTCACTTTGCAACATAAAGCTCACAAACACCATTTATGTGCACTATAAGAGGACCATCAAAAAGATCAAGAGCCATTTTGGCTTCCAGTATGAACCAGAAAGCTGTCTCTTTTAGAATTCATACTTCTACTCACTGCCAACAAATAAAGACTTTCTGAAAAACATGACTACCAAGAAGTTGCAATTGACTCCCCTTTATGTGAGCCTAGAAGTGCTTTTTAAGGCATTATTATTAGGCTTTATATCGATGCACATTGCCGAACATTGAGCCCCACAAGACTCTGCTTTTTTGTTTCCCATGTACCCAGATCCAAATAATCACACAGAATTTCTAATCTTTACAAGACTGTTCAGCTAATGTCTTAGGTATATTTTTAGCTAGCTCTTACATCTTAAATTAGTCCAAATCTGATAAACTGTGTATAGTCACAAGATTAAGGATCACTGGCATATTTCTCCTTCAGTAGCTACCTGGTATCATCTTGACTCTGCTTTCTCTTTCTCTATTTCTCTGTATGGATTTCCTGCCTGGGTATAATCTGCACTGCCATAAATCAAAGCAGGTTATTTGTTAACCAATGGTTATAAAACAGATTCACTTAATACAGACGGAATCCCACATCATGACATGACAGCAATTCTAAAGGATATCACAAAGTTACCACAGCATTTGTTTCCATTGGTGGAATTGAGATCACTCTCTTTATTGGTTCATATTCCAAGCACAACCTAAATGCACACACTTCTTCAATCAGTTACAAGGAGAGCAAATACAATTGACAACAGAGTGTCTTCCTACCAGTCAGGCTTTGGCGATGTCTCAATTCTCAGCTGCTCTTGATTATAACCAAAACTCGAATGTCCATTTTCCCAGGCAAGGAAGATTGTTTCTGTCATTTGTATGAGAAGAGCACTTGGGAATTACCAAAATCAAGTATTTAAAATCAGTGTTCAGAAGGTTTAAACAATGTAAACATATGGTTAATTTGTTTTGTTTTGGTCATACTTTAATCATTGTCATTTTCCTTAGTACTTAGTTGTGTAGAATCTCTTTGATTCTTTTTAAAAAAGAACCCCATTCCAAAGCAGCAAGATCTCTTCTGAAACCTGATCACTGATTGTATACAACGTTATGCTAAAGCTCTGGCTGAATTAGATTATAGGATGTAACAGATTTCATATGCATTTCTTTTAGACAGTGAGCATATACTCACAAAGTCAGATGCCTGCCACCAGGATGCTGAACACCTAACTGGGAAGTCCAGTGTGACAGAAAGCAGGTATCTGGAAGACAGAGAACACTTTTGTAAATTGCAATGCATAGGAAGTAATATGAAATTTTCGAATTCCATCCAGACTGTGTTTTGGATAATGTCTAGCAGAATCTTTTATGAAACAAGAACCCCAAAGGATCGTTTCACCTTTAGGCAAGTTCAGCAGTCATTTCTTGGTGGGTCCTGCATGTCCAGTTTATCAAGCAGTCCAGGCAAGAGCAGTTTCTTTCCATAATGGCTAACCCACTCCATAAGAAGCCTATTTGATGCCCACTTTCCTTTTGAAGTAATTGGGGCTGCCAAAATCAAATGTCTCAAGTTATAAAAAGTCCTAAGTTATTAAAACATTTTAAATTTTAAATGCCATATTCTATAGTCTTTGAAAGAATATCTATCCATCTGAAATACATCTCTGTACAACTAGAAAATTTAACTAACATGACTATAAGCTTGACTATTATATGTAACTTTCTATTTACCTATATTTCTTAATTATATGTTACATTTTTAAATGAGCTGTACAATCACAATACCTTAATCAAGATCAGAAATACACATGCACAGTATAATTGGATTGACCTTAAATTTGTATCAGTAAACTGAGATCTATACCAAAACAAATTATTCATCTCTATAGTATATCTCCCTTTAAATGTAAATAAATATTTATAAACAATGTTTGAGAATATGGGGGTAATTCTCTTCAAACTGTGTCTTGCTGTTTATTACTCAAAGTAATTTAAAGGGATGTTCAAGGTAACCTTTCAGGGGTCCTTTGACCATCAAACCACAGTAGTTTGGAAAGATTCCACAGGATTTTATTCCTTGTAGAAACAAAAGAAGAACCACTTTTCCTAAACAACATATCTTTAGACTCAAATTGTGAAGTCAAGATACCTTTATTATGGTTTAACATAGCAGTCCATACTATGAAATGTCTCTCTGTACTTAGCTCCTTTAAAATCCAAAAATTCTAAGAAAACATAACAATAAAAATAATCCAGACTGTGAATTTTCCATCTTTACATGACTTTTCTTACTCTATTACTCTTTAATATTTTTTATTCTCTTTATTCCTTTAATATGTGACTGTCTGTACTCTGATGTTTTAAATACTTTGTTTTTTTTCGCTTTTTAAAAATAATATTTTATTTACTCTTTTAAGATGTCATCGTGTATAGAATGTGCTTTGATCTTGCCCATCTTTTATTTGCCTCTACAACTTTCCCCACTTCCAGTCCCACACATCCCTCTCCCATCTTCCTATACAGAGTTCAGTTAATGCCGGGTGTGGGGCCAGTCACTGGAGCATGGGCAACCTACTGGTAGCCACACGCACCCCATCACTTGCCAGCTGCTCTTGCTGAGGCATGCTGGATGATATATCTATATCCCAAATTAGGACCTCACACACTGTCATTGTTGTGCAGACTTATTACCTCAGAGCCCCAGCCCCATCTGTTTAATGGGCTATCCTTGCCTTCGCCTTGGGAGGATGAAGGATGTGATTCTTTTTTTTTTTTAGCTGATCTATTGGGAGCTCACCAAGGCCAGCTGGACTGTGAAGGAAAAAGCATGGGATATATCTGGTCTCTCTGAACATGGCAAACAATGAGGACTGATGAGAAGCTAAGGACAATGGCACGGGGTTTTGATCCTACTTAATGTGCTGACTTTGTGGGAGCCTAGCCAGTTTGGATGTTCACCTTCCTAAATATAGACGGAGGGGAGAGGACCTAAGACTTACCACAGGGCAGGGAACCCTGACTGCCCATTGGACTGGAGAGGGAGGGGGAGAGGAGTGGGGGGAGGGGGAGAAGGGGGGGAGGAGGGGGGAAGGGGGGGAGGAGGGGGAGGGAAATGGGAGGCTGGGAGGAGGTGGAAACTTGTTTTTTTTTTCCTTTTCTCAATAAAAAAAAGAAATTCATTAAATACTTTGTTTTATTTAAACCATTTATTTCTTTTTAGATCTCTCTATACTCTTTTTCTTTTTCTCCCAAGCGTAAATACATTTGTGCAACAGTGTGACCAATTTAGAGGTCTTTTTTAGTCTCAATGTTTCCTATTATGTATCTGTAATTCTTTGCTTTCTAGGAGTGCTTCTTAAAATGCTAAACACTTCTTTGCTAGGTTATATACAGTAGTCTGCTTGTTCCGCACCATCCATTCACTGTCTCTGAAAGCCGTGCACATTACCCCGTGTATATTACATGTATTACATGAAATATACATATAGTGTTTTATAATTATAATTCAGCTCCATAAAAAATACATGGAAGAACTAAAAAAAGATAAAACCAGTCAGCAGCCAGAGGTACTTGGCAGTCACAATCAGATAAGTCCAGACAGTAATGGAGGTTTTCATGTATACAGCTTGAATATAGGCAAAGGCAGCCTTAAACTCACTCAGCCAACCAACAGTATTAGGCAGTTTTCTCTACAAATAACTGGAAGCACAATCCAGGTTAAAATATATTTCTTCATGTGTTCTTCACTTACCTTTCTTATTTTAACGTTCACAGACAGGAGGGAGACAAACATAAATCATCAGTCATGGTGGAGATCTCTAAGTAAACTGCAGACCCGTGCTTTCCATTCCTTGGTTTGGCATCTGTGTACTTATTGGTTTCTACTGCATCTGTACTTGGAGTCACATGCTCCTCCAATAGGAGACAATCCGATCAAATAAAAATGTTTGTACTGAAAGGTTTTGCAAGTCAGGTTGCTGGCTAAACTCCAGCTTTAGCTGGATTTTAGTCAAAGCTTGGCTATAAGCAACCCCAGACAAGGAAATCTGGCCCACAGAATTGCAGGAGACAGAACCAATAGAAACTCAGTCAAAGCAAAAAAATTTGTGGGATTTTTTTTTCATTTTTTCTGCTAAAAGTCACCTGCTCCTGCTTGCAGTACAAAATACATATTTTTGTCTCTAAAACTGCTTCCAGGCTTTATAGCAGTGATTTCTGGCTCAATCTTGATTCTACAATAAAGGCAATGAAGATTAACTTTGGGAACCTGACAGAATCCATACATGTACTCATCAAATGCACAATTGGAGCTCCCCTTAAGATAATGGTGATGTCGATCAGTAGTCTAACATAATCACCTGCGACTTATTGAAACTTTCAAGTGCTATATCCCTAATCAGTTTGTTATGGAATCTGGTAGGAGATTTCTGAAAGTCATAATAACAAACCACAACTGTACTCACAGACACACTCAGCCATAGCAGGCATAGAGAGATATTTTTATGTAAATAACCAGGATAGAGCGATATGTAGCTGTATATAGGATCGCCCCCTAGTTTCCACAGGCTGGTTCTCTCTTTTAGTAATGGAAATAAGTGCCTAAATTATATAAATATTTTCCTGCAATCCACTTACAATTTCGTTTTTTTTTTTTTTTCTGCCACAACACAAAATTAGATGGGAGGGAGAAATGAATCAGCAGCTCTGAAGGAGATGTGATGAAGTGACATGAGCCCTTGCTGCTCAGTTTTTCTGCCAGGCAGATGTAATCACTGACATCTGCAGGCTAATACAGTTATTACACCTACTCCAATTCACTGTAATTGTCCAGAACAGGTAAGTTGCAACATTTGAATTATATGAACACTGACAATATTAACATTCTAGAATTTAATAACTAGAATGCTATAGTTGGTATATATATATGTATATATGTATATATATATACATATATATATGCTATAGATGGTATTCTGCAAGGTTTATGTGAATTTTCTTATACATACATTTATTTGTTTTGGGGAATTAGCTATGATCTTTATTTTTTTCT
Organism: Microtus ochrogaster; assembly: GCF_000317375.1. Lineage (NCBI taxonomy): Eukaryota > Metazoa > Chordata > Mammalia > Rodentia > Cricetidae > Microtus > Microtus ochrogaster. Next base: position 1,011,910 of record NW_004949192.1, read on the forward strand.
TTTTATTAAAAATTTCCGCCTCCCTTCTCTCTCCCCTTTATCCCACTCTCCATCCCCCACTCCCCTCCCCTTCCCTCTCCAAGAGGGAGCAGGCAGGGTTCCCTGCCCTGAGGGAAGTCCAAGGTCCTCCCCCCTCCATCCAGGTAGAGGAAAGTGAACATCCAAACAGGCTAGGCTCCCACAAAGCCAGTACATGCAGTAGGATCAAAACCCAGTGCCATTATTTTTGGCTTCTCAGCAGCCCTCATTGTCCGCCATGTTCAGACAGTCCGGTTTTATCCCATGCTTTTTCAGTCTCAGTCCAGCTGGCCTTGGTGAGCACCAAGGCTAGCTATGTTCTTTAAATGATATCGTAAGGAAAATGCTATGATAACAGGGCTAAGCATGAGTCACTTTTAGAAATAACACAGTCTTTACAGACTAATTATGAACAGATAGCTGAAAATATTAATACTATTGAAAAGGCTAACATTAGTTTAACATACAAAATCCAATCTAAGATGAAGGGTACTGATAAATTACCTGAAAGTATTCATACTGTTGAACTTATTCACAAAGTCAGCACAGAAGACTGCGGATTCAGACTTTGCAAAAGTCAATGGTCAAAGGATTTGAAATAATTGAGGAAATAATTGGAACTGATGGGCAGGAAGCCACGGTACAATAACAGGATTTAGACAAACCAGTATTAGACACATTCACGGAAAACTTATGCTGAGTTTTAACTGCTTATCTGGTTATCTCCCTTAGCAGCATTCTGGTCCAAAGTAGTTTAAGGTAGTCAAATATTATGGATGCCTACCTGTAGGTATGAGTAATCTTAAGAAAATTAAATAAGCAATAGTATCTTATGGATTGTACAAATTATTTGTTAGGGACAGATTTAGGAACTAGTCAAGAGACTTGAATCAAATACCAGTATTGAACAGAGCAAGAGAGAATAATTTAGTGACTTTTGACAAAAACTAACTAAGGCTGTATAAGTAGGAGTAACAGATCCAGAAAACAGACTTGTACTTTTTAGAATCTCTGGCTTTTGAAAATGCCAACATAGAATGCCAAAAGATATGTGTGCCTCTATATGTCAGATCAGCACCAATAGATGAATGGATCTTTCAAATAATGAATTTTGAGACCTTTGAATATGTACTGATGCTAAGGTAAGAGAAGCAATCTTCAATGGTATGAGGTGACACCAAAATGTAAAATGAGGAGGGATTTTATGAGCAAGGGAGGTTCAAGATCTTGAGAGGCAAACCTACAGAGAATAGTACCAAGATTGTGGGAAATCATAAACTCTTTACCAACACCTGTGAAGTCTGTATTCCCCTGATCTAGGCCATTTCCTGTTGGAGACATCTGTGTATCTTGGTCTAATTGAGGGGCCTATGGCGGATGGACAAGGATTTATTTCTGGTACAAGTTCTAACTTTTTGGAGCAAATTCCATAAGTTGGGATGTCTAACTCAACGTTGATTTGGTAGGGTTTTGGATCTTTCTCAGATTAATGTGCTAGGCTATGTTGACTTTCCATGGGAGGCCTTGCCTTTGGGAGGAATTGATAGTGGTTGGGATATAGGGAGGCAAGCATGTGGTAAGAGGAGTAGGGTAAAAAACTGTGTTTAGAATATAAAGATAATAAAAAATAAATAAAAAGAAAGGAATTGCATAAATCCCAACTTATAAATGACAAAAAATATCTCTTTTAATTTCATGATAAACTTATTAAAAAAACAAAAAAGTTTGCAGAGACACTGGTATGTGCATATTTATAAACATACAGCAGTCTATCTAGAGGTTTTTTTCCTGATCTTTCTTTTAGAAACATCTGCATGGTTCTTTTAGCAGATGAGAAAAATCTTAAACTACTATGTTAGTTGCACTTTAACACTTCTCAGAGTACAGCATGTGTTGTTGCACGGCATTTGTGGCTGGCATCACACCATTGGTTCCCTGAGAGACTAGCTTTATGGCTGAGGTCTCAGGGAGCCATAATTACCACTGCACCTCTGGGATATTATTGGGTCCATGCTTACACTGATTAGCATACAGCCCATTGTCAATAAACAGTATTAAATATTTAGACAGAGGGCCACTTAATAGAGCCATACTCCTGTACTCACCAACAACCAGCTCAGAAGCCTTCTCTTAAAATCTATTCTTCATTGCTACTAGCACTGATCTTAGCTGAGCAATGACAGCTATTCAGAAGCCTTGTTTGATTCCAGTTTTGATTCCTTAGAATCTTTTGGATAAATATTTTAATTGTTATGAAGTAGTTAGTGTCCCAAGTAAGAATACCATTAGTAGGCAGACTTTTTGTCCTACCAGACAGTTCCTGAATAACCACAGAAAAACAATATTATGAATTTTAAACAATTAGCCAATAACTCAAGCTTATTACTAGCTAACTTGTACATTTTAAATTAATCATATTTCTTATGTGTGCTCTCATGTGGATTGATAACTTTTCTCAGAATAGGAAGTACAGTTTCTTCCCACTGTTTCTCATGATTCTGAGATGTCTCTCATTTTCCCAACTTCTTCTTTCTCTGGTTCTTAAGCTTAACTTATTCCTCCTAGATGTAATCAAGCTAGGACTTTTATTAAATCAATCACAATGACATATATTCACATAATATAAAGAATGTTCTATATCCTGTTCTTCATTATTTAATACACACACCTTTTCATTACATTTACTTGATTTGCTGATGGAGACATAAATTTCCATCTTTGCTATTTGCTTGACAAGACTTATGATTAAAATCTATTCAGAAAAATGGGCATATATTATTTCAAATGTATATTTAGTCTAAGTTATCTATGTTTATTCCTTACATATTTCATTTGGTGAGAAGTGATTTCATCCTGAATGCTCATGTCTAGAAACTGAAGAACAACCATATGGACATGAAAGTTGAACCTTCCCAGCTGATGCTCAGTATCTTACCACAGGCTGCGATGTGATCTAAAAGTGCCTTAAAGTATGGGATTAATGACCAGGCCCATTTATTTTGTCAGGCTGCTCCTCCCATTCTGTGACATGTTGTAATTGCAGCAACAAAAGTTTAAAGAGTAAAATCACACTGTGGTTTTAACCATTTCCAATGAAATAAAGAAAACCTAGTAAAAAGAAATATTCCAGTCCTCATTTTTTTGTGACTACGACTTGAAATTATTCAAAAGCAAAATCACATTTAACTACCACTAGTTTATATGTAAAGATTCTCTATTGTTTATGTAAGGTTCACCTGGTACCTTAAAAAGAAACATCACTAACACAGGTAATTTTATTTGGTACGTTTTTATTTCACATGAGCATACTATAGTTTTATTATTTTATTTTATGTTTATTTTGTTTCCACTATATCTAGACTGAACTAGGTACCCTTTCAGGGATGGGTTCCTAAAGCCGGAACAAACAGTAGCAATAAATCCTGCTCCCATTGCCAGTGACTTCACTGTCTGTCCTAGCAATAAAACTGTCACCCATATTCTGAGCATCTAATTTGATATATTGCTGGTTCTCTCACAGTCAGGCCAGAGTTGTTAGGCTCCCATTATCTCAGGCAAGCTGTTTCAGTGGGTATTCTTATTACAGACTTAATCTCTTTGCATGTATTCTCACTCCTCCCAGTATTCAACCGGATTTTGGGCACTCAGCCCTATGATTGACTGTGTATCTCGGCATCTGTTTCCAGCAATTGCTGAATGTTGGTTCTATGACAACATATAAGATAGACATCAATCTGACTACAAGGCAATGGCTGTTCCAGCACCCACTCCATTATTGCTTAGGATCTTAACTGGGGTCATCCTTCCCAATTCCTGGGAATTTCTCCTATTCCAGGTTTTTGCAGGTCCCCTAATGGTTCCCACAGTCAAAATACCTTTTTCCTTACTTTCCATCTCTGTTCATTCTTCATCTGAACAATCCTGTTCTTTCAAGTTCTCCTCCCTCTCCTTTTCAATGCACCTCCTCCCTTCTGCCTTTTTTTTTTCTCCCTGTGTCCAATACTTTACCATTCTTCTTAGGAGATCTTGTTTATTTTCCCTTTCCAGGGGGGATCAATGTGTGCTTCCCTAAATGTTCTCCTTGTTACTTAGCTTCTCTGAGGTCATGGACTACAGTTTCACTATTTACTGCTTTATAGCTGGTATTCTCATCTATGATTGGGTATATACTCATTATTCTGGGTCTAAGTTACCTCACTCAGGATGTTTTTTTTTTCTAGTTTCATCCATTTGCTTGCTCATTTCAAGATGCCATGGTATTTTACCACTGAATAGTACCCAATTATGCAAATGTACCACATTTCCTTTATCCATTCTTGGTCGATGGGCATCTAGGTTGTTTCTGGGTTCTGGCAATTACAAATAATGTTGCTTTGAGCATAGTGAAACAAATTTCATTTTAACATGATTGAAAAACCTTTGTATATAACTCTAAGAGTGGTATTGATGGATCTCAGAGTTGGTTGATTTCCAATTTTCTGAGAAACTGCCATACTGAACTCAAGATTGTTGTACAAGTTTAAAAACCATTGTAACTCTGTGTCTGAGATGGAATATACAAGAGATTTATTTATGGTGCTCTTATTACATTATATGCATGAGGACAATAAAAGAAGAATCCAGACATTTGCCCATTTCTTGACAGCAACACCTACTATTCAAAAAAGTGAATTTAACATTGCTATTTACAGAGGACCATATCATATTTGGTGAGTAAGTAGAATACAATGACCTTTAGAGCGGTTAACAGTGTTGTCTGTGATTTATAGTCATTATCTTATTTTTTTCTTTTATGGTTACGTTGTAACCTGAGAGAGTCAAGTAACAGCCTCAGTCAGCAACAAGCCCATTTGGAAATTTGCAAACCCAGAAGACAATTTTACAATACTCCTTTTCTAAAGCAGGCATGCTCATCTTATACAATTCCAGGACATCAGAGAAGTGTGGTCACAGGAAATTTTCTGAGTATTCATGGCCAGTTAGGTTAGAATGGCCCATTTCATTCCAAGGATCAAATCTGCTAATTTAATAAGTATTTTTATCAACTCAGTATTTGATTAATATGTAAGCGTATTTGTCCTAATAATCTTTCAAATGCTGGAAAGAAATGCATAATTCTTGTAATAACTACTGCTCAAAAATCTCAGTATGCCTTATATCAGGACAACTGAAGCCAAACCCTTATCAGAGTATCTATTTGTTATATTGAACTAATTGAGAAGAAAATTTAGAATTATTTTCAGGGTAGCTTGCCATGAAGTGCACTCATGTACCAACAAATGGTTTCCAATTGAATCAGTCCAGATGCACTTGTCTGCACAGAATCACAATTCTAAACCTCCAAACAGGAATGGAGGCTTCTGTGTATATTGGTAGATTAGAGGCAAAAGCAGATGCAAGGTCACACTGACAACCTGTCATACTTAGCCAGTTTTGTCTTCTGTTAACAGGAGGCAAAACACATGAAAAATTAAATTTTATCTTTAGTACCCATTTCAGTTTCTCTGCTTCTTTTTACAACACACAGGGAGGAGGGAGAGAGGGATGAATCATCAGCTCCGGATGACATCATCCAGTTAAATGCAGTCCTTACTTTCCAATCTTTCTCCTTATTGGTTCCTTGGTGTTATAAAAATATCCGCACTGTGGGATTTTACCAGTCAGGTTCCTGACTAAAGTCCAGCTAGACTTTAGTCAGGCTCCTGACGGTAAAAACTACAGAGAAGAAAATCCGTCCCAGAGACCTACAGGAGACTAAAGCAATAGGAACCTAGGAAAATGGTGAAATTTCGCGTACTCCTGCTAAGAGGCACCTGTTACTGTTTGCTGTGCAGAAAATGTGCTTGAGTCTCTGAAGCCACTACTTCAGCCTTAATATCTGTGATTCCTGGGCTAGTCTTGGATTCTACATTTTTTGTATGGCAGGTTTACTGTGGGAGTCAATACCTGACAATACACGGGGATGTACTGGTTATATGCGTCACTGGACGTCCCAGTAAGATAATTGCGGTCTCCGGAAATATCCTCAGGCACCTGGGAATCTCAGCATTTCAAGTGGTAGATTCCCTAATTAGTGTGTTTAGGGACTCTGACACGGCATTTCTGAATGTGATACCAGTAAGCTGCAATCGGCAGCACAAAATCACAATCAGCCCTCAGCAGGCAGAAATGGGAAATTTCAGGCAGATAGGCAGGATACAGACCCAACGTGTGGGATATATGCTCATCTCCTAGTTACCTGCGATGTTTTTCTTTCTTTCTTTTTTTTTTTTTTTGATAATTTGATTCTGGTCCTAGGTAAACTACATTTTCTTTTTCCTGTCATCCCCTTTCACTTTCATTTTTTTCTGCTGGACCAAACGGGCAGTTAGATGGGATGGAGAAATGAGTCAGCAGTTCCGATCGAGATCTCCAAGGTAACCACAGGATTTGTTCCTATTGGTGGAATTGAGATCATTCTTCTCATTGTTCCGGTTAACTATTTGAATGCACACACTCCTTCAGTCAGAGGCAATACGAGCTAATTTCACTTTCAGCATAATGGGTCCTTACTAGTCAGGCTCTGGCTATATGTCATCTCTCAGCTGCTCATGTTTATACCCAAAACCCGAATGTACACAGACGCAGACAATGTAGACTGCTATTGATTTCTATATAAGATTAAGCCCAGGGAAAATCAAAGTCAGGTATTGGTTTATTACCAGTATTACACTTGATTCTGAAACCTTTGCTTCTCTCTAAACTTGTGGCACCACTGTCTCATCTTGAGCACTATAGTACCTTCAAGAAAATAATTCCCTTCAGGTTTTGGCATCTGACAAAGCCAAGGAGACTCATGCCGCCTTTCCTCTGTGCACTGAATTCCTTTGTACGTATGGGTATGACACTGTAGTTTTTATTATTTTCATTACATATTGTGCAGTAACATATGTAGACACTACCCTGCCTGTCACCAAAGACTCTGAAGGTAGAATAAGGTATGGAAGGGGAAACATACTTCTTTTTTATTAGATTTTTTTTTTAAATTACCAACCCAAATTTCCACTCGCTCTCCTCCTCCCGTTCACTGCACACTTCCTCCCACTCCACCCCTATCTAATCTTAAGATATAGTAAGGCAATTTGCTTTATGGAAAGTTCAAGGCCCTAACTACTACATCTAGGCTGAACAAAGTGTACATTCACACAGAATAGGATAACATAAAGCCAGTTCATGCACTAGAGATCAATCCTAGTGCCACTGCCAGTGGCTCCTCAGTGTGCCTTAGCCATACAACTGTCAACCACATTCAGAGGGTCTAGTTGAGTCCTATGCTTGTTCCTTCCCAGTCCAGGTAGTGTTTGTGAGTTCCCATTAGCTCAGGTCAAGTGTTTCAGTGGATGAACCCTTCGTGGTCTTGACTTCTTTGCTCATGTTCTCATTCTTTTCACTCCTCAACTGGACCCGGGAGCTCAGTCAAGTGCTCCAATGTGGTTCTCTGTCTCTGTTCCATCTTTTGTTAAATGATGGCTCTATGGTATAGAAGAGTAAACATACTTATCATCCTATTGCCTTTTTCATTCTCACAGGTTCTACATTGCTGTCTCGCTTGGCATCATCTTTCTGTTTTGGCATATAAACCTATTGTACATGACTCTTTCTCGCTTGTATGCTCATTCCTAATTAGGAAATCAGACAGCATGAGCTTTGTTGGAAATCCACTATTTATTCACGATGGGAGCAAGGTATTACATACTACCCTTTAAAATAATTAACACACCAGATTTCTTTGTTATTATATGTGTTGTGTATGAATGCTTTGAACAAGTGAATATCTTATCTTGTATCCTCCATCTCGGGCTCTGAAGTCCTCTGTCTGCTACTAATGTTGGACTGGAAAATCTTGGTACACTGGAATTAACAGCATCCATTTGAATCTGTTGCAATACTTCTCCCATCTTTTCAATATAAATATACATGGTTTTCAAGTTGGTTGCTGAAATTTCTTAGAACAGTGTATTTATACAGATGGAAACTTTTGGAAGATATAATTGATTAACTACAATGCAAAACCTGTCTATGATGTGGGCATGCAATGTTGAAGAGAAAACAGAAAGAAAATGTATGATGTCTGTACTGGAAAAGCAAGATAAAAGAAAAAGACTGGCAAAACATGCAAAGATAGATAAGTAAGATGGTTTTAAATTTTTTCCTGCCTCTCGAAAATAGTATGTAAGTTACTCTAGGCCATAGCCAAAGTTGGTTGCTTCAAAACTGCAAATAAGATTTTGGGTAATTTCCCAGGTAGCCATGTGTCTCTCTCATTTATTGCACATTTTAGAAGTTACTTGATTGCACTTACTATTTATTAAAGTAATATTATATCCCTTCTCAGGTCTTTTATGGGGTTGGAGAATAGATATTCATAGTTACTTTCCTCTCATAACTTTGCCAAGAAAATTCTAACAATGACATTTTTAGTTAATGTTGCCCGTGGGTATAAGTTATTCCAGTAACAGAATATGATTCTCTATTGTTTATGTATGGTTCAGCTGATGCCTTAAAAATATATCACTAACACAGGTAATTTCATTAAGTATTTTTATTTCATATGAGCATACTATTGGTCCATTATTTTATTTTGTGTTTATTTTTTTCTCCCTATCTTTGGGCTGAACTAGGTAGCCTTCCAGAGAATGGGTCCCTAAAGCCAGAATAAGCAGTATGGATAAATCCTGCTCCCACTGCTAGTAGTGATCCACTCTCTGCCCTAGCCATACACTGCCACCCACATTTTGAGTGTCTAGTTTGGTACTTTGCTGGTTCTTTCACAGTCAGGCCAGAGTTGTTAGGTTCCCATTAGCTCAAGTAAGCTGTTTCAGTGTGTATTCCCATTA